>NC_136873.1:5606358-5731358 GCF_951799975.1 Gobius niger | reverse complement strand
ACTAAAGCAGGAAATGTTTCTTGTTTTGAGCGGTTTTCACTCATTTAGACACTTTTCCTGATCGGATCGAGTTTGCTTTGCTTGTTTGAGGACATTTCAGACCAGTTCTAGGGTAAATCTCGCTTTGAAATAGGAAAGTATAATTGCCAATAAGATAAGACCAATTTTGTTACAACATTGGCAAAGAAAATGACCTGAAATAAGGACGAAATGTATCGAAACGAGTCAATCTCAGAACAAGTGAAATAATCCAGGACAAATGCCCAAGAACTTCTTAACTAGTCAAAACAACTAAAATTTGGATTATTATGCTCAAATTGAGATGTTTATACTGATCTAGTTAAATACTTTATGCAGTGAAGTGAATTTCCCCATTGTGAGATCAATAAAGTCTTGAAAATATCTTATGGGGAAAATTAATGGGAACATTTCTTTCAGAACCTCCTGGTGAGCTCCACACTGCAAAAAGTGGATTCTAAGCAAGTAAAAAATGTCTTACTTTAAGAAATAAGTTCTTTTTCCCCCCCTAAAAAGTAATAATGTCTTGCCAAGCAAAGTTTTCTTGAGAAAAAAAATCTTATTTTAGGAAATAAAATCTAGCCATTTCTTGTTCAGATATATTTGCTAAAAAAAAACATGCTAATTTTTCTTTCTTTCTTTCTTTCTTTCTTTCTTTCTTTCTTTCTTTCTTTCTTTCTTTCTTTCTTTCTTTCTTTCTTTCTTTCTTTCTTTCTTTCTTTCTTTCAGTGCTCACGACCACACCCATGGTTTGGAGCACAAGTTCACAAAAACAAAACAGAACAAAGTAATAACAAATATCATTTTAACAGAAGAAGAACCTTTTTCAAAAAGGTACCAAATTTACGAATCACATTTTGACTTTGATTTTGCATACGTGAAATAAGTTTAAACATTGAAGGGTGTCTTACATAAAATTTTGGCAAATACTTTTCTCTATTAGTGACAACTTCCGCATTTGAACATTCAAACAGTAACAACATTACCATTACAGAGATTACAATAACGAAATTTTCTGTCAAAGCCTTCTTATCGGCCCACTACTTTTGCCAGTCGATTGTTTCCGGTTCTTAAATTACAAATGGCGTGTCTGTGGGAGACATTCTCACACAAAAGATACTTTTCTAATTCAAATACGGTTTTAAATTCCACATAAACATCACAAGACGACATAGTGCGACATCCTCCTACCCATTTCTGTATAAACTGGTCCTTTAGGGTTCGTTCCACTTTGAGTTTCAGCCAGTTAACATTGGTGATTTTCTGGGATCTCCAAATATAGGAGAGACCTCAGTCATCTAGGATCTGTTTCACTTGCAGCAACCATGGAGACATGTATTCACCTTTTCTAAACAAGTCCAACAACAGGTTGTACATTTTGTGGCTGTACTTGGTTTCCCCACAATCCAGCAGCTTTCCCCAGAATCCGATCATTCTCTTCTTAATCATTATTGACAAAGGGAATCGTCACAGCTAACATGGGCGATTCCAGAGATGTGGTCTGTATCTATAGACACAGACCACATCTCTGGAATCGCCCATATATGGTCATGTTTGAAAACAGTTAAGGGGGAAAACAATTTGGAGAAAAATCTAAACTTCCTCTAATTATTACTTTACTTTAACAAATGCTGAATTATGAATATAGTTTTCTACACAATAAAGATACAAAGACATGGAGAGGAGCAAAGTGGTTCAACGGCCCAGAAATAATGGAAAATGCTACCATGAGGCTTCATGCTAGTATCGTGCTAATGCTAACGCTAGCTAGCATTAGCTATGACTGTCGTTTTTTTTCACTTCTACTGAACAATCTGCTGTGAATAAACATCCATATGGACCCGGTTTAAACTTGACTCTTTTGTATGTGATAAATAAGTTTATATTTCACTAGAAAATGGCTAAAAAGAGTGAAAAATTGTGTCTCCCAAAATATATATAAACTGGGCTGGCTAAAGCCAATACAAGCAACTTAACTGTACATTATATAAATAAATTACAAATTAAATATAAGCTACTATTAGCACAATTACACTTTTACTTTTCTTCATTTTGCCAGGGCTAAACCAGTTTGACAGACATTTTTTTCCTGCGTTGAAAAAGTAAAGTGCGATTCCTTTTGATTCATATTTTTCATCACGTTAAACCTAATTGTAAATAATGAATCGGAATGAATTGGAAAAAAATCGCTCAAGTTCAAATCTGATAAAGCAGATTTTTTCAAAGTCACCAATGTCGAAGCAGTGGACGTCCGGGAGACACTCGGAGTCATCTGGAGAGGACACGCCCCCGAACAGGTAGATCCGGCCCTTCACCACACTGAGAACAATGAAGCACAGCTGTTTATTAATGCAAGAAAATGAATTGGTGGTCCCCAGACTTAAAGGGATATTTCAGGATTTTTGACATAGGTCCTCATTTCCTAGTTATCTAGAGTGTTGTTGATTCTGGAGATTTTTTTTTTTGTAATTCATGCAGTTCTTATATTTGAAGAGTTTCGTGGCGCTAGGCTAGCACATTTCTATGGTATCAGCTAGCCTGCATTAAAAACAGTCTGACCCGCTCCACAGAGCACCTGAGGCAAATCACTTATAACCTTATATTTGAGCAGCTTCAGCTTCGTGGTTGTATAAGCTACACAGCGGCGGAGTGATCTGCTAGAAAATAGTCCCTCAAAATGCGATCATTCATGTGATGCAGGTCAGTTATATTCCACAGACATTTATATGGTTAGTCTGGTGTTATAAGTGATTTGCCTCAGGTGCTCTGTGGAGCGGGTCACACTGTTTTTAATGCAGGCTAGCTGATACCATAGACATGCACTAGCCTAGCACCACTAAGCGCTTCAAATGTAAGGATTTGAATAACAAAAAAGTATCTCCAGAAATCAACAACACTCTGGGTAACTGGAAATGAGGCCCTATGTCAAAAATACTGAAATATCCCTTTAATATGTAGTACTTTAACATTGCGGACCACATTTTTTCATTACACAAGGTGTTTTTACATTTCCAGAGATGATTTTGAAGTTTCTTTTTCTCTTACACTACAAAAAGTGAATATCAAGCATTGGCTTAAATGACTTGAATTGAGGAAATGTATCTTGTTTTGAGCGGTTTTCACTCATTTAGACACTTTTCCTGATCGGACCAAGTTTGCTTTGCTTGTTTGAGGACATTTCACACCAGTTCTAGGGTAAATCTCGCTTGAAATGAAAAAGTAAAGTTGCCAATGAGATAAGACCAATTTTCTTACCCCATTGTATAGGCCTGTGTAGCACCTCATTTGAAATTTATTTTAATTTTTTTCAATTTTTGTTGAGTTTTTGTCACATTTTTGTTGAATTTTTGTCACATTTTTGTTGAGTTTTTGTCAATTTTTTGTCACTTTTTTGTCACTTTTTTGTTGAATTTTTGTCACTTTTTTGGTTGAGTTTTTATCACATTTTTGTTGAGTTTTTGTCAATTTTTTGTCACTTTTTTGTTGAATTTTTGTCACATTTTTGTTGAATTTTTATCACATTTTTGTTGAATTTTTGTCACATTTTTGTTGAATTTTTATCACATTTTTGTCAAAGAAAATGACCTGAAATAAGGACGAAATGTATCGAAACGAGTCAGAAACATCTCAGAACAAGTGAAATAATCTAGGACAAATGCCCAAGAACTTCTTAACTAGTCAAAACAACTAAAATTTGATTATTATGCTCAAATTGAGATGTTTATACTGATCTAGTGAAATACTTTTTGCAGTGTATATCCCCAGAGCATGTTTTTTATTATAATTATTATCATCAGAGTGTATTTTTACAGTACAAGAGTGTGTTTCGACATTACCAGAGCATGTGTCCTTCTCGAGCCGAGGGAATGGCTCCGCTCTGGGGGATCTGCTCCCACACCACCTCGTCCACCGACACTGGGGCAAAACATACAACATTTCAATCCAGTGCTAACACGGCTAATGCTACTCTGACTTACAATTTCTCTCAAACGCTTTGGCGCATTTCTCAAAACCGAAACACTCTTTCCGTCCAAAACAGATCGGAACCTGTTCTCATGGGCTCTCGTCGAACCAATTCATTCATTTGACAGTTATGGGACAGTGATGACCTCCAGAGGCTAAAGCACTGGCCTCATACAAAATGCTGCCCTTAACCCCGCTTTCACCAAGTACATTTTCTCCAGTTCAGCTCTACCCAAATCTGAAAGCTTCTTGACCGGAGACCTAACTCATCTAAAGCTTGAGTCATTTCGCCATGTTTTTGTTGCATGTTTTTTAGTGTTTTCTAGTGTAACGAAACTGTGATGGAGCCACAAAAATATGACGGAACCCAGTGTTAATTTCGTCGACTAAAATATTTAGTCTTAATTTTGGTCAAAGTGATATTTTTGACGACTAAAATTGGACTAAAACTAAATTAAAAGTTTCTCATGAGACTAAAACTATGACTAAAATCATCCAAACTTCTATTGACCGTCTGAAAGAGCTTCAGATCATTAAAAATCACTGTCAAAGGACGAGCTCTGTGCTTTGTTCATGTGGGAGAAGCTCCATGAAGTCGAGGACCTTGATTAAATATGATTAAAATGAATATTATAAATGCAAAAATAAAATAAAATATGTTGTCAAAATGAACACTGATGGAAACACAACAAAATGGTGACGAAAATGCAACAAAAATGAGGCAAGTGTTTAGATCTGTTTTGTAGACCTTCATTTTCAAGTGAGGCGTTGGCCTATAAGCAGGGGTCCCCGACTGGCAGATCAGGGTCCCCAACTGGCAGACCTGTAAAGTATCATCTTATCTTATCTAAACCAGGACTAACAAGGACTAAACAAGACTAAACCAGGACTAAACCAGGACTAAACAAGACTAAACCAGGACTAAATTAACTAGGACTATACCAGGACTATCTAGGAATAAACCAGGACTAACAAGGACTAAACCAGGCCTAAATCAGGAGTATCTAGGACTAAACAAGACTAAGCCAGGACTAAACTAGGACTAAACCAGGACTAAACCAGGACTAAACCAGTACTAAACCAGGACTAACTAGGACTAAACCAGGACTAAACCAGGACTAACCAAGACTTAACCAGGACTAAACCAAGACTAACCAAGACTAAACCGGGGCTAAAAAAGGACTAAACTATCTATGACTAAACCAAGACTATCTATGACTAAACCAAGACTAACTAGGACTAAACCAGGACTAAACAAGACTAAACTAGGACTAAACCGGGGCTAAAACAGGACTAAACTAACTAGGACTAAACCAGGACTAAATAGGAATAAACCAGGGCTAAACCAGGACTAAACTAACTAGGACTAAACCAGGACTAACCACGGCTAAACCAGAACTAAACCAAGAATAACTAGGAATAAACCAGGACTAAACCAAGACTAAACCAGGACTAAACCAGGGGTCCCCGACTGGCAGACCTGGGTCCCCAACTGGCAGACCTGGGTCCCCGACTGGCAGACCTGGGTCCAGATCCAGACCTCCAGAGGCTTTAGTCCGGTCCCCAAAGTCTTTTCATCCTCTCAATACACTAAATTTCTAACAATTTGAATAACATAGAAATAAAATGGCTAAATTATGAATTCATTGATCAGCCCTGCTGTATTGATAATAATAATGCATTGGTTTTAAATAGAGCTCAAAGACGCTCAAAGACGCTTTACATTCACTCCATACTTGGTGGTAGTAAGCTAATATTGTAGCCACAGCTGCCCTGGGGTAGACTGACGGAAGCGAGTCAACCAGTCTGCGAGAGAAACTGAAAAAGACGTGTCAAAGCGATTGAGAAAAACGGCATCTGTGAGTCAGAGCAGTGAGTTACCTGTGAGCATGTAGAAGTCATTCAAGTAAAGCGGACCATCCTAAAAGATCGATAAAAAGCAACTCGTTTTAGAAAAATGTGCTTCTTTTCGGTTCTGTTTGTGGAGTCAACGAAACCTGACGCTGACCTGGAGAGAACGGAGGCCCCCGAACACGAACGCCACGTTTCCCGCCACAGCCGACGCATGACCAGATCTGGAACAAAACCAGGACAAAAGCACAACTGAGAGTCCACATGACAGGTTTGCAGCTTTTTCTCATTCTCTCTTTTACTTTTACTACTTTTTTACTACCCCCCACGGCCCCAGAAACTGTTGCTTGGAATGAGGCGTCCGCGTCCGTGTTTTCATGCGTTTGTTGAAGTGTTTAAGTCCTCTGATCCGAATGCCTGGGCTCGGGAATGGCATTTCAAACCACAGTTGCAGCATAGATACAGACGGCATCTCGTCATAGAAGGAGGCGTGGCTTCGCCGAGGGGGAAAATAGAATCTTTTAGGAAACACAATTTTCACTCTTTTTAGCCATTTTCTGGTGGAATATGAACTTATTTATCACATGCAAATAAAGTCAAGTGTAACTCGGGCCCATATGGATATTTTCTCACAGCAGATTGTTCAGTAGAAGTGAAAAAACGGCAGTTGTAGCAAGCGCTAGCTAACCGTTAGCATTAGCCAGATGCTAACATGTAGCATCAAGTTAGCATTCTCCATTGTTTATGTATTTATGGGCTGTTGAACCACTTTGCTCCTCCCCATGTCTTTGTATCTTTATTTAGTAGAAACTATATTCATAATTCAGCGTTTGTTAAAGTAGTTTTTGAATAATTAGAGAAAGTCTAGATTTTTTCAATATTGTTTTCCCCCTTAACTGTTTTCAAACATGACCATATATGGGCGATTCCAGAGATGCCGTCTGTATCTATAGCCATGTAGCTTTCCCTCCTCTTTTCAGACGGTGTTTCAGTTTCCCCCTCACACCCCTACACCCCGCCCCAGGCCAGTATACCCCCCCTCTCACCTGGGGCTGGGAGCTTGTCCTTTCACGTTCTTCTCGATCCAGTGTCCACTCGCTAAAGCCATCTTCATCCGCCACAAACCAGGACTAAAGGAATATACCAGGACTAGGGAAGAGTTAAACAGGACTGACTAAACCAGGGCTAACCAGGGATAAACTAGGACTAAACAAGACTAACAAGGACTATACCAGGACTAAACCAGGACTAAATTAACTAGGACTAAACCAGGACTAACTTGGACTATACCAGGGCTAAACCAGGGCTAACCAGGGATAAACCACGACTAACTATGACTAAACCAGGACTAACCAAGACTAACTATGACTAAACCAGGACTATCTATGACTAAACCATGACTAAACAAGACTAAACCGGGGCTAAAACAGGACTGAACTAACTAGGACTAAACCAGGACTAAATAGGACTATACCAGAACTAACCAGGACTAAACCAGGCCTAGATCAGGACTATCTAGGACTAAACTAGGACTAAACCAGGACTAAACTAACTAGGACTAAACAAGACTAAACCAGGACTAAACAAGACTAAACCAGGACTAAACCAGGACTAAACCAGGTCTAAACCAGGACTAACCAAGACTAAACCAGGCCTAAATCAGGACTATCCAGGACTAAACCAGGGCTAAACCAGGACTAAACTAACTAGGACTAAACAAGACTAAACCAGGACTAAACCAGGACTAAACCAGGACTAAACCAGGACTAAACCAGGTCTCCATATACTCAGACTCGTACCTGTCCAGGTGAGCGGGTCTCTGTGTGGTTGTGTCTCGTTTTACAGGCTGCAGACAGCTGGGGGTTGCCGTGGAGACGGAATACACTTGACCCTGTGCTTCTCAAGCTGAGGTACGAGGCTCGCACAGCATCTGTGGCTGAGGAAACACACGGACACTGACATGTGTCTGACCGGCTTTGTTCAGTGTTTCATTGATGTGATGTTTCCACGTTCAGAGACTTTACGCCTGCATTTGATCTGATCACAAACGGTCACAAAAATATTAACTACGTACCCAGACAACAGCTGTGTGTGTTTTTAAATTCAGCTTTAAAGGAATAGATACAGACGGCATCTCGTCATAGAAGGGGGCGTGGCCTCGCCGAGGGGGAAAATAGAATCTTTAGAGAAACTCAATTTTCCCTCTTTTTAGCCATTTTCTGGTGGAATATGAACTTATTTATCACATAAATAAAGTCAAGTGTAAATCGGGCCCATATGGATATTTTCTCACAGCAGATTGTTCAGTAGAAGTGAAAAAACGGCAGTTGTAGCAAGGGCTAGCAAACCGTTAGCATTAGCCCGATGCTAACATGTAGCATCATGTTAGCATTCTCCGTTATTCATGTATTTATGGGCTGTTGAACCACTTTGCTCCTCTCCATGTCTTTGTATCTTTATTTAGTAGAAACTATATTCGTAATTCAGCATTTGTTACAGTATAATAATTAGAGAAAATATACATCTTTTCAAAATTGTTTTCCCCCTTAACTGTTTTTAAAAATGACCATATATGGGCGATTCCAGAGATGCCGTCTGTATCTATAGGCCACCGTTTTTACAAACTGAGATATGTTCTTACCTGAGCTTAGACGAGTTCTTTAGGACCTGTCTGATCTTCCCCCGTGCCTTCAGTCACGTAAACACAGCGCAGACGGCGTTAGCATTTAGCCTCTCCCCCTCTCCTCTATAGCTCCAAAACAGGTCAAGATAGAAGCTACCAAGCTCTTCCACGTTTTCACTATTTAAATATGGTTACGTGAAGTGTTCCACTACAAAGTATAATTACACAAAATTAAACAATGTGGATTTTCTAAGCGGATAAAGGGGGGACTATATTGTAAGGCGTAATAATACCAGGAGTAGTTCCAAATCCGCACAGTAATCTTCACTTTACTGTGATGATGCCAAGCTACTCCTGGTATTATCCCGCTTACAATATAGCCCCCCTTTTATCCGCTTAGAAAATCCACATTGTTTAATTTTGTGTAATTATACTTTGTAGTGGAACACTTCACGTAACCATATTTAAATAGGGAAAACGTGGAAGAGCTCGGTAGCTTCTATCTTGACCTGTTTTGGAGCTATAGAGGAGAGAGGGAGAGGCTAAATGCTAAGGGGGCGCTCTCACACCTTTTGTCTCCCTCAATCTTAGATTATGGTTTTATTGCTACTGCATTTAATATTTGTCTTTTTGGGGGTCTTAGTTTTAGGATTTTGAATCACAATAAAGATGGAGTTGTTCTTTTAGCAGCGGGTGCTTCCTCTCGCTCCCTGACAAAGTGAAAACATCAGCTTTAATTTATATTCTACTATACAGAGAAACATAAGCATGAATCTGTGTCACGCCATATGTGCAAACTGTGCAGCAAAAGTCATTTGTGTAACGTTTGATTCCACACATTGATCATTTTCACCAGATTTCATTCAGATAAACGCCCTGAGATCCTTTGAAAAGTTAAAGAATCACATTTTCTCATCTCAAGATTTCTTTTTCTAATACATATAGGAAAGTAAAAGAAAAATCTGCCATGAAGAATACAAATAAGAAATATGTTCTTGTACTTGTATAACAAAAAAAAAAATTGATAAAATGAATCGAAATAAGAAAACATAAATGTAAAGTTGACTAAATCAATCTTATTTCACTAAACATACAATATTTTTGTGTTGACTAAAACTGTAAACATTTATTTTATAGTAAAGCTAAGTAATATTCTTTTAAAGTGTATAAAGCTAAAACAAACTGGTCTGTAGAGTCTTCACAGATACAAAAACATCCCTCTTTTAGTCCTGACTTGACCCCGTGACCTTTGCAATGACGGGACTTTGACCCCCTCGAACCCGATGATCTCGCGCTCTCACAGTCACGTTTACTGCGCCGTCATTTCTGGCTTTTTATTCATTATTTCTGATTTTTTTTTTTTTTTTTTCCTCACTCAGCCCAGATCCATGTTTTATTCTGACGCTGCCTCATCACGGCGCCACATCCACAGACACGTGCGCCGCGCCGCATCGCGCCGCCTGCTCCGCGCGCGGCGTCCTGCAGGGGGCGCCCCTCTGCAACAAAATCACACAGAGAAAAACACAAGATTAGACTGGAATGATGCCTCCTTTACGCAATGAATCAAGAAAAAAAACAACTGAATTATTACTTTTACTCTGATAATAAATATAATAAATGTTCTGTAGATGATGGTGACGTTGTGTTTAGAGCAGCTCGGGCTTCATCACATGGGAAGGAGCAGCAGTTGAATAA
Source organism: Gobius niger (assembly GCF_951799975.1). Classification (NCBI taxonomy): domain Eukaryota; kingdom Metazoa; phylum Chordata; class Actinopteri; order Gobiiformes; family Gobiidae; genus Gobius; species Gobius niger. The sequence continues at coordinate 5,721,208 of NC_136873.1, read as the reverse complement.
AACATCAGGCGTAAAGATGGCGGAGCTGAAGAGGGAACCGGGTGAGGAGGAGACTTCAGAATAAAAGAGTTGGATCAGCATCATTTCCCTTACACTTAAAGGGATATTTCAGGATTTTTGACATAGGGCCTCATTTCCTAGTTATCCAGAGTGTTGCTGATTTCTGGAGATGTATTTTTTTTAAATGTAATTCATGCAGTTACTTATATTTGAAGAGTTTCGTGGCGCTAGGCTAATGCAAGGCTAGCGCATGTCTATGGTATCAGCTAGCCTGCATTAAAAACAGTGTGACCCGCTCCACAGAGCACCTGAGGCAAATCACTTATAACACCAGACTAACCATAGAAATGTCTGTGTCCATAATTTGGACCATTTTGTATTTAAAAGAACTTATATTTGAGCAGCATCAGCGTCGTGGTTGTATAAGCTGCGCGGCGGCGGAGTGATCTGCTAGAAAATAGTCCCTCAAAATGCGATCATTCATAAGGTTCAACAAAGATGTGACAAAAATTCAACAAAAATGTGACAAAAATTCAACAAAAATGTGACAAAAATGTGACAAAAAATCATCAAAAATGTGACAAAAATTCAACAAAAATTCAAGTAAAAAGTGACAAAAATGTGACAAAAATGTGACAAAAATGTGACAAAAATGTGACAAAAATGTGACAAAAATGTGACAAAAATGTGACAAAAATTCAACAAAAATGTGACAAAAATGTGACAAAAATTCAACAAAAATTCAACAAAAATTCAACAAAAATTCAACTAAAAAGTGACAAAAATGTGACAAAAATGTGACAAAAATGTGACAAAAATGTGACAAAAATTCAACAAAAATGTGACAAAAATGTGACAAAAATGTGACAAAAATGTGACAAAAATGTGACAAAAATGTGACAAAAATGTGACAAAAATGTGACAAAAATGTGACAAAAATGTGACAAAAACTCAACAAAAATTCAACAAAAATTCAACTAAAAAGTGACAAAAATGTGACAAAAATTCAACAAAAATTCAACAAAAATTCAACAAAAATTCAACAAAAATTCAACAAAAATTCAACAAAAATGTGACAAAAGTTCAACAAAAATTCAACTAAAAAGTGACAAAAATTCAACAAAAAGTGACAAAAATTGAACAAAAAAGTGACAAAAATGTGACAAAAATGTGACAAAAATGTGACAAAATTGTGACAAAAATGTGACAAAATTCAAAAAAAATGTGACAAAAATGTGACAAAAATGTGACAAAAATGTGACAAAAATGTGACAAAAATGTGACAAAATTGTGACAAAAAATGTGACAAAAATTCAAAAAAAATGTGACAAAAATGTGACAAAAATGTGACAAAAATGTGACAAAAATGTGACAAAAATTCAACAAAAATGTGACAAAAATTCAACAAAAATTCAACAAAAATTCAACAAAAATTCAACAAAAATTCAACAAAAATTCAACTAAAAAGTGACAAAAATTCAACAAAAAAGTGACAAAAATTCAACAAAAAAGTGACAAAAAATCAACTAAAAAAGTGACAAAATTTCAACAAAATGTGACAAAAATGTGACAAAAATGTGACAAAAATGTGACAAAATTGTGACAAAAATGTGACAAAAATGTGACAAAAATTCAACAAAAATGTGACAAAAATTCAACAAAAATGCAACAAAAATGTGACAAAAATGCAACAAAAATGTGACAAAAATTCAACAAAAATGCAACTAAAAGTGACAAAAATTCAACAAAAATGTGACAAAAACTCAACAAAAAAGTGACAAAATTCAACAAAAATGTGACAAAATTTCAACTAAAATGTGACAAAAATGCAACAAAAATGTGACAAAATTTCAACTAAAAAGTGACAAAAACTCAACAAAAAAGTGACAAAAATTCAATAAAAAAGTGAAAAAAATTCAACAAAAATGTGACAAAAATTCAACAAAAAAGTGACAAAATTTCAACAAAAATGTGACAAAATTTCAACAAAAATGTGACAAAATTTCAACAAAAAAGTGACAAAAACGCAACAAAAAAGTGACAAAAATTCAACTAAAAAGTGACAAAATTTCAACAAAAAAGTGACAAAAACGCAACAAAAATGTGACAAAAATGCAACAAAAATGTGACAAAATTTCAACTAAAAAGTGACAAAAACTCAACTAAAAAGTGACAAAAACTCAACAAAAAAGTGACAAAAATTCAACAAAAAAGTGACAAAATTTCAACAAAAAAGTGACAAAAATTCAACAAAATGTGACAAAAATTCAACCAACAAGTGACAAAAAAAAAAGACAAAAACTAAAAAAAAACATAAAAAAGGTGACTCAACACAGCAACACCGCGAGGAAAAACATCAGTTTTGTGAGTCTTAGCTTTCAAATGAGGTGCTACACAGACCTATATAAAAACCAAAGACGACAGCATGCATTCGGTTTAGTCGGGTGTTAAGAGGTTAACGCGTCTGTCAGTCCTCCTCGAGGCGATCACCCTAAACAACCCCAGGAAGACGCTTCACGCGGGCCGCTCTTATTATGAAGGGATGCTGCCTCTGCCCGGATCCCGCTCCCCCCGCGCACCGCAGCCTTGCCTGAAAGCACGACGCGCACTCGGTTCGGCTGCGCTCCCTGGATCTTACCTCTCGGTGTCGGATGTCCTGGTGCTGCTCCCCGGTGCCCGTGACTCTCAGATCCCCTGACCGCCCCCGCGCTGTGCCACGGCTCCTCTGCAGACCGCGCCGCCCGTGACTGCCCCGCGGGAGGGAGGCTGCGCACGGACCGATCCTGGAGGCTGCGCTGGGACATGGGGCCGGACAAGGGGACGTCCACGGGGCCGAGGGGCGCCTCGTGAGCCGCGGCAGCAGCTGCGACATGGACATCACCGCGGCGGAGGCGGTGGTGAGCAGCGGCCGGGTGGTGCTGGTGAAGAAGATCAGCCTGCGGGACGGCCCCCACGGTGAGGAGGGACGGGGATTATTAATAACCTTATTGATCCATCCGTGCGCGAGGATGGTTCCGCCATTTTGAGCCTATTTCATAATCCTACCAAATCACCTGCTGCTGTTCGGACACTGCCAGGGGGGAAATCTGGCTTTATATTCAAATGGATTCAGCATTTTGACGCAGGGAAATGAATGTTCACCTGAGAACGGGCTGCGGCTCGTTTTATTTAAGGGCCTTGAAGATCATCTAAGGCCATCCTTAAATGAATCTCCCTCCGACATATAAACAAAACTAAACCAAAGCACGACTAAACCAAAAACATGCGTCATGTAATTACAATCCACATTTATTTCGACATATTCCTTTTCATCTGAAATTTTTTATCACATTTTTGTCTTTTTTTTGTCATTTTTTTGTCAAATTTGTATCACATTTTTGTCATTTTTTCGTCATTTTTTTTGTCACATTTGTATCATATTTTTGTCATTTTTTCGTCACTTTTTTATCAATTTTTTCGTCATTTTTTCGTCACATTTGTAGCACATTTTTGTCATTTTTTGTCACATTTTTGTCATTTTTTTGGGACATTTTTCGTCACGTTTTTGTTATTTTTTAGTCATTTTTTTTTATCAATTTTTTCGTCAGTTTTTGTCACATTTTGTCTCATTTTGGTCATTTTTTGTCATTTTTTGTATCACATTTTTGTCATTTTTTTGGTCATTTTTTTGTAGCATTTTGTCACATTTTTGTTATTTTTTCGTCCGTTTTTTATCAATTTTTTCGTCATTTTTTTGTCAAGTTTGTATCACATTTTAGTCATTTTTTTGTCATTTTTTATCAATTTTTTCGTCATTGTTTTTGTCACATTTTGTCTCATTTTTGTCATTTTTTGTAGCATTTTTTGTCACATTTTAGTCTTTTTTTTGTAGCATTTTGTCACATTTTTTGTAATTTTTTCGTAATTTTTTTGTCATTTTTTTGTCAAATTTGTATCACATTTTTGTCATTTTTTGTCACATTTTTGTCATTTTTTTGTCCGTTTTTTATCAATTTTTTCGTCATTTTTTGGTCACATTTTGTCTAATTTTTGTCCTTTTTTGTCACATTTTTTGTCACATTTTTTTGTCACATTTTTGTAATTTTTTTGGTCATTTTTTATCAAATTTTCATCACATTTTATTGAAGGCCCTTTAAGATCATCTAAGGCGAATCAACACTTTGAAGGCCATCCTTAAACGAATCTCCCTCCGACACACAAACAAAACTAAACCAAAAAAACACGCATCATAATCACAATCCACATTCATTTCCACATATTCCTTTTCATCTGAAAGATCCACAGCTCTGGGTACAACACGTGGGAGGACGATCTCGCCGTCACATCTGCTTTTACGCCTCTATATTATCGCGTTATTTGGCCATTTTAGCCTAAGCCGATTCATATCTTTACACTGAAGTTCGTTTGTAACCGTTACGCCGATAAAAATGTCCAAATTGGGCCTAAAGGGCGCACCTTTAATGATTTTTGAGGGGGGGAAACAAGTCCACATGTTGAATCATCAGCTGTTTGTGGTCTGTGGGGAGGGGAGGGGGGGGGGGGGGGGGGGGGGGGGTAAACTCTCGTCACGTTTTGATATGCGCCAAACACGTGCGCCCCCATCCTCTCCGTCTCCCCCTGCGCGTTTTTCTTTCGGGTCCTTTACGCATTGTTCCGCCCAAACCGCGCGTAATTCCAGACGGGTCGTCGTTTTTTGGACCCCCCCGTGCCGGCGCAGTTGGATGAGATTGTGTTGGGATGTTGGGAATGAGGAGCTAAGATGTCCGCGCGCCTCTCTCGGCTCGGAGCGAGGATTACGTAACGCGCGTAAGGGACTGCAGAGGCGACCATTTTACGCGCGCCCGCACGCGCAAGCGCAGGGCATTAATGTTAGATCAGAGCGATGCCTTTGATGTGAGATGAGAAAAGGGAAGCGGTGTTTTATGTTGGGGGGGCTGGGAGGGGTGTCAGGTTAAGGACAGGGCTGGCTGGGTTTGTTTTTATCATGGGTTGAGCGCGCGCAGGTCTGATCTGAATGGAGGAATGAAAACAAGCCTGGTTTAGGTCTGTTTGGACCTGGGCATTTTTTGTCTTTTTCTTTTGTCAAATTGTTGTTATTTTTTTGTCAAATTTTTATCCCATTTTTGTCATTTTTTTGTCACATTTTCTCATATTTTTGTCATTTTTTCGTAAATTTTTTGTTATTTATTTGTCGAATTTTCATCACATTTTTGTCATTTTTTGGTCACATTTTTGTCTCATTTTTGTCATTTTTTGTCACATTTTTGTTATTTTTTTGTCATATTTTCATCACATTTTTGTCATTTTTTGTCACATTTTTTGTCACATTTTTTGTCACATTTTTTGTCACATTTTTATCCCATTTTTGTCATTTTTTTGGTCACATTTTCTCATATTTTTGTCGAATTTTCATCACATTTTTGTCTCATTTTTTGTCATTTTTTGTCACATTTTTGTTATTTTTTTGTCATATTTTCATCAATTTTTTTTCATTTTTTGTCACATTTTTGTCATTTTTTGTCACATTTTTTATCACATTTTTGTCATTTTTTGTCACATTTTTGTCATTTTTTGTCATATTTTTTTATCACATTTTTGTAATTTTTTATCACATTTTTGTCATTTTTTATCACATTTTTGTCATTTTTTCGTCAATTTTTTGTCAATTTCTTGTGACATTTTTGCCACTTTTTCATCCATTTTTCGTCACTTTTTTGTCAATGTTTTCTCACTTTGTTGTCACATTTTGTTCATGAAATGAGAAAAGGGAAGCGGTGTTTTACGTTGGGGGGCTGGGAGGGGTGTCAGGTTAAGGACAGTTTGTTTTTATCATGGGTTGAGCGCGCGCAGGTCTGATCTGAATGGAGGAATGAAAACAAGCCTGGTTTAGGTCTGTTTGGACCTGGGCATTTTTTGTCTTTTTCTTTTGTCAAATTGTTGTTATTTTTTTGTCAAATTTTTATCCCATTTTTGTCATTTTTTTGTCACATTTTCTCATATTTTTGTCATTTTTTCGTAAATTTTTTGTTATTTATTTGTCGAATTTTCATCACATTTTTGTCATTTTTTGGTCACATTTTTGTCTCATTTTTGTCATTTTTTGGTCACATTTTTGTCTCATTTTTGTCATTTTTTGTCACATTTTTGTTATTTTTTTGTCATATTTTCATCACATTTTTGTCATTTTTTGTCACATTTTTTGTCACATTTTTTGTCACATTTTTTGTCACATTTTTATCCCATTTTTGTCATTTTTTTGGTCACATTTTCTCATATTTTTGTCGAATTTTCATCACATTTTTGTCTCATTTTTTGTCATTTTTTGTCACATTTTTGTTATTTTTTTGTCATATTTTCATCAATTTTTTTTCATTTTTTGTCACATTTTTGTCATTTTTTGTCACATTTTTTGTCACATTTTTGTCATTTTTTGTCATATTTTTTTATCACATTTTTGTAATTTTTTATCACATTTTTGTCATTTTTTATCACATTTTTGTCATTTTTTCGTCAATTTTTTGTCAATTTCTTGTGACATTTTTGCCACTTTTTCATCCATTTTTCGTCACTTTTTTGTCAATGTTTTCTCACTTTGTTGTCACATTTTGTTCATGAAATGAGAAAAGGGAAGCGGTGTTTTACGTTGGGGGGCTGGGAGGGGTGTCAGGTTAAGGACAGTTTGTTTTTATCATGGGTTGAGCGCGCGCAGGTCTGATCTGAATGGATGAATGAAAACAAGCCTGGTTTAGGTCTTTGTTTGGACCTGGTTTATTGTTTTATACTTGATTTAAGCCTGATGGATAAAGTCTTTTCCAATATGAGCAACTGAGAAGTGGTTTCTGATTAAACCATAGTTTAGAATAAAGAGTCCAACCAACCAAATGTTTGGGATCCTTTCATTTAACCTCTTAACTCCCGCCTGAACCGAGAGGAACTTTTTCCTCACGTCATCAGATTTGTTTCCATCATTTTTTTGCTGGGTGTTCAACTCATTTTTGTAACTTTTTTGTCATTTTTTTGTCAAATTTTTATCACATTTTTGAAATTTTTTTGGTCATTTTTTGTCATATTTTTCCGTCAGTTCTTTATCAATTTTTTGTCATTTGTTGTTAGATTTTGTCTCATTTTTGTCATTTTTTGTCATTTTTTTCCATCAGTTTTTTAATCAATTTTTTGTCATTTGTTGTCATTTTTTTGTCATTTTTTTGTCCTTTTTTTGTCAATTTTATTTATCACATTTTTGTCATTCTTTTGTCATTTTTTTGTCATAGTTTAGAATAAAGAGTATATATATGAATAAAGCTATATAGGCCTATATGTATTTCTGTGCATGTCTGAGCTGTTTCGGTCGTTAATCCTCTGTGTCCGCTTTCCTTCTATCCTTTCCCTAAGCGGCAGGATGTTCAGATCAAATAAATAAAAACATTTTTGTCATTTTTTCGTCCATTGTTTTCATCACCTTTTTGTCATTTTTTGTCAATTTTTTGTTATTTTTTGTCACATTTTGTCTAATTTTTGTCATTTTTTGGTCAATTTTTTTATCACATTTTTTCTGCATTTTTTGTCTAATTTTTGTCATTTTTTGTCATTTTTTCGTCAGTTTTTTCGTCAGTTTTTAATCAATTTTTTGTCATTTTTTGTCACGTTTTGTCAAATTTTTGTCATTTTTTAATCACATTTTTGTCATTTTTTGGTCAATTTTTTATCACATTTTTGTCATTTTTAAAAAAATTTTTTTTTAATTTTTTTGTCAAATTTTTATCAAATTTTTGTCATTTTTTCGTCAGTTTTTTATCAAATTTTTGTCATTTTTTATCACATTTTTGACATTTTTTTGTAGCATTTTGTCACATTTTTGTCATTTTTTTTGGGTCATTTTTTGTCAATATTTTGTCATTTTTCGTCACTTTTTTGCCACATTTCCATCATTGTTTTCGTCTCAGTTTTGTCGCTATTTTCACACCTTTTTCCCAGAAGCTTTTGGACTGGGGTAAAGCCAAACTGGAGAAAATGTGCTCGGTTCAGGTGGGAGTTAAGGGGTTTAAAAGAGCCGTTCAGACGACTGGCCCACTTTTAGATCAACTTTTTTAAGAAGCCAAACTGAAAGCACATATTGGGCAACAACTAAACCGGTCAGAGGTGTTTTGACAAAAGCGCTTTGAGCAAATTGAGAGCGTTTACCTTCACACAGGCGAGGCTGGTGATGTCTTGCTCGAGGGTACAGCACAAGGCACACAGTCATGGTTATAAACACTTTTGTCTGTGTTTTCTGTGCCAGTTACCCGGAATGGGACGTCCCAGTGTGTACCACGCCATCGTCGTCATCTTCCTGGAGTTCTTCGCCTGGGGCCTCCTCACCACGCCCATGCTGACGGTGAGTACCACCACTGCGATACTGCTACTCCAATGTCAGTGTTTCTGCTGGACGAAACCACTAAGCAAAAATGCTGTGATACATTGTTTCTCTCCCTCGCTTGACTGTCGGACAATCAAAAACCGCCGCTGTTCAAAGCTTGTGTTTTAGCTGCTTCTTTCCTGTGTTGTTTTGCCTTGGCGCCACTGAATCATTTCATGCACGCCACGCCATCAAAATGTGGTATTTGTCCACAGGCTCTTGGCTTTATTTGAACTGCCTGAGGCCCTGTCCACACCAAGTCAAGCTCAGCACTACAAGCAATGATATTGTATCTATTCTGGCGTTTTGGGGATCTGAAAATGCCGTTTACGTGGCCCCGTTACTGCGGCGTCTCCACAAGTGTTTCTTAAACGATTACATCAGAGCACCAGTGTTGTGTCTGTGACATGGGCTGTGTCCGAATGTCCTATATAGATACAGACGGCATCTCGTCATAGAAGGGGGCGTGGCTTCGCCGAGGGGGAAAATAGAATCTTTTGGGAAAAACAATTTTCCACTCTTTTTAGACATTTTCTGGTGGAATATCAACTTATATCACATGCAAATAAAGTCAAGTGTAAATCAGGTCCACATGTATATTTTCTCACAGCAGATTGTTCAGTAGAAGTGAAAAAACGGCAGTTGTAGCAAGCGCTAGCTAACCGTTAGCATTAGCCCGATGCTAACATGTAGCATTATGTTAGCATTCTCCATTATTCATGTATTTATGGGCTGTTGAACCACTTTGCTCCTCCCCATGTCTTTGTATCATTATTTAGTTGAAACTCTGTTCATATTTCAGCATTTGTTACAGTAGATTTTGAATAATTAGAGAAAGTTTAGATTTTTTCAAAATTGTTTTCCCCCTTAACTGTTTTCAAAAATGACCATATATGGGCGATTCCAGAGATGCCGTCTGTATCTATAGTGACTCTATAGTGATCACGCCATTTTGTCGGGGTGTCCGAATGTCTAGAGAGAAGAAAGTGGGGAACTCGAAATTTCCCACAATGCATCTGGAAAAGTAGTGAGCATCGATGGTCACTAAACGGGTCAATATAGACCACAATGCATTGCGGGAGTCGGAGAACACTGCAAAAAGTGGATTCTAAGCAAGTAAAAAATGTCTTACTTTAAGAAATAAGTTATTATTTTTTCCCTAAAAAGTAATAATGTTTTACCTGCAAAGTTTTCTTGAGAAAAAATAATCTTATTTTAGGAAATAAAATCTAGCCATTTCTTGTTCAGATAAATTTGCTAAAAAACATGATAATTTTTCTTGCAACAAGAAAGAAAAACTTTTTGAATCTTCTTCAGCTTTAGACAAAGAATATTTTTTCTTACATTAAGATAAAATAAGAAAAACTAAGATCAACAACTCTTAATGTAAGAACTGATTCTCACAGAGAGAAAATACATTCCATTCTTTAACGTGGGCGGCTCGGTGGCACAGCGGTTAGAGCCTCAGCTTCACAGCTCGAAGGTCCTGGGTTCGATTCCCACCAGGACGAGGCCTTTCTGTGTGGAGCATGTTCTCCCCGTGTCTGCCACTAAAAACATGTACAATAGGTGAATCCTCCAGCAGGTGATTCTGACCATCAGCCTGGCTCATGGAGACGGGTCTCCGGGCGCGGCAATACTTTCCTTAAATATTAGTATTTATTAACAACATTTTGCTCACAAATGTGTGAAATTTAGAACATTTTACTTAAATCAAGCAACATTTGAGTAAAATATCCACAATTTTTCACTAAATAAGAATGTTTTCCTTAAATTATTCCATTTTCTGAGGACATTTTGCTTAAATCTAGAAATTTATTTGCTTAAATTTAATGAGAAAAATATTCTAGGAAAAAGAATTCTTTGCAAGAAAAAAATGCTAACCCCATTGGCAGAATTTTTTCCTTAAAACAAGACAAAATGACTTATTTCAAGATTTTTTTCCTTGTTTTTTGGAGGGTACTTTTTGCAGCCTGACAGAGACAGGTCTTTGAACGAAACAACACGACTGAAGTAAATCATCTGTTTCAGTCGCGTGTTTGTATTTGTCAGTAATAAACGACTTCAAACGGTGACAAGATGCTAACGTTAGCTGCTTAGCTTCAGCTTAGCTTCAGCTTCCTCTCGAATAATCCAAGCCATTCACGTAAAATCCATGTGAAATATAACGTATCTGACTCGTATTAATCCATAAATATTCCACTGCCTCTGAGTTTGGTCTTTATCGCAGAAATACTTTATTCCCGGAGTTTGTACGAATCGCCAACAGAATCAGTGGCTATATAGTGGACTGTGTCGTTCAGTCTGTGTTAAGTAAAAGTCAGTTTTTCTGCTTTAGTCGTGTGAGTCTGAAGAATTACATGGAAGAAAAACAAAAACAGTTCTGTCCCGTTTTGAGCGTTCCGTTCTGCTTCCACAGGTTCTCCACGAGACGTTCCCTCAGCACACCTTCCTCATGAACGGTCTCATCCAAGGGGTCAAGGTAAGGACCTGGGGGGGGGGGGGGGGGGGGGGGACAGACGAGGGGATCAGGAGGGGGGCTGACCGGTCTTGCTCTCTGCAGGGGCTGCTGTCCTTCATGTCGGCTCCTCTGATTGGTGCCCTGTCGGACGTGTGGGGCAGACGGACGTTCCTGCTGGTCACTGTGTTCTTCACCTGCGCCCCCATCCCGCTGATGAGACTCAGCCCCTGGTACAGTACTACTACTACTACTACTACTACTACTACTACTACTACTACTACTACTACTACTACTACTACTACTACTACTACTACTACTGCTACTACTACTACTGCACTACAAACAGTAAATATCAAGCATTGGCTTAAATGAAAGGCACAAAACAAACCAATCCGTTCTAATATTTTGGACTGATCTGAGTTGTTTGCGCTTTAGATCTATGAGAACTATGAATGGATCTTTTTCCTCACGTCATCAGATTTTTTTTCCCCATCATTTTTTGGGGGGGGTTTCAACTCATTTTTGTAACTTTTTCGTACATTTTTTGCCACTTTTTTAAATTATTTTTTCATCATTTTTTTTGTCCTTTTTTGTAACTTTTTTGTACATTTTTTGCCACTTTTTTTCATTATTTTTTCATCATTTTTTCATCATTTTTTGGTCAATTTTTTGCCACTTTTTTTGTCATTTTTTCGTCATTTTTCTGTCACTTTCTGCCATGTTTTTTGTCCTTTTTTTATCAATTGTTTTGGAAATTTTTGTGACATTTTTGCCGCTTTTTTTGCCACTTTTTTGCTATTTTTTCGTCATTTTTTTGGTCCTTTTTTGTCAATTGTTTTGTACATTTTCGTGACTTTTTTGTCACTTTTTCGTCAAATTTTTGTCCATTTTTGTAATTTTTTTTTGCATTTTTTGTCATTTTTTGATCATTTTTTTGTCAATTGTTTTGTACATTTTTGTGACATTTTTGCCACTTTTTCATCATTTTTTTTTGCCACTTTTTTGCTATTTTTTCGTCATTTTTTTTGTAAGTTTTTCATCATTTTTATGTCCATTTTTTGCCACTTTTTCATTATTTTTTCATCATTTTTTGTCAATTGTTTTGTACATTTTTGTGACATTTTTGCCACTTTTTCATCATTTTTTTTTGCCACTTTTTTGCTATTTTTTCGTCATTTTTTTTGTAAGTTTTTCATCATTTTTATGTCCATTTTTTGCCACTTTTTCATTATTTTTTCATCATTTTTTGTCAATTGTTTTGTACATTTTTGTGACATTTTTGCCACTTTTTCATCATTTTTTTTTGCCATTTTTTTGCTATTTTTTCATTATTTTTTGGCAAGTTTTTCGTCATTTTTTTGGTCCTTTTTTGTCAATTGTTTTGTCAATTTTTTGTCACATTTTTGTAACATTTTTTGCCAAATTATTCGCATTTTTTTGTGTCAAATTCTTATCACTTTTTCGTCATTTTTTCCCTCAATTTTTCGTCAAAGTTTTGTCCATTTTTTATCAATTTTTTGTCACTTTTTCATCAATGTTTTCTCACTTTTTCCCCATTTCCATCCTTGTCTTCGTCTCAGTTTTGTCGCTATTCCCACACCTTTTCCCCAGAAGCTTTTGGACTGGGGCTAAAGCTGGAGAAAATGTGCTCGGTTCAGGTGGAAGTTAAGGGGTTGATATCGCCTGCAGTTCACAAACTACCCACCGGGAGGGGGGGTGCTGCAGCGCCCTCAGCACCCTGGGTTCCCACGTCCTTGCTTTCACTCACACTGATCTTACACATAGTTTCAGAAACTAGAAAGTCTTGGCTTTCAAATGAGGTCCCACACTGTCATATAGTAGTAGTGTCATGTTCATTATCACAGTTGGCCACAATTGGTCTGTATTACCTATATATTACCTATAGATATTACCTTTAGACACAGACCAATGCATTTTTCCCCTGATGATTTGTTACCAATCTAGATCATTAATAATTGTGTAAATTCGATTTTTTTTTGGCCACTAAATCTCTCAAATCTTCGCTCATACTGGGTTTTTTGACGCGCATGATCTCTCCACTGCCGGTATTTTAGGTGGAGTGATACTTGTTTTGGTGTTAAACTGCAGTACTGTGCGTTTTCCAGGTGGTACTTTGCGATGATCTCGATGTCCGGTGCCTTCTCCGTCACCTTCTCCGTGATCTTCGCGTACGTCGCCGACGTGACCGACGAGCGGGAGCGGAGCACCGCGTACGGACTGGTGAGGGTTATAAAAGAAAACATGTAGAAGAGGGGTCACGTGGTCAAAACTTAAGTGCTATTCACCTTATTCTGGAAGTTCAAGAGGCAAAAAGAGGCAGATTTTTTGAGGATCTGAACTTTCTACTCTACATTTCTAAGTAAAACGTATACATTGGGAGCATATTTTGTCCTATTTAAAGCATTGCAATACGCACTCCTAACCAGAAGGAGGCGCTGTACTGTCACTTCTGACCGTAGACTGTAAAAAATAATAGACTCCTCCTCCTCACTCCTCCCCGTTTGCCATAATAACTACGTTCGAGGGGGGAAGTCATGGCGGATTTACAGACTCCTCCCCCCCAGCTCTGACGAAGCATGTTCCTAAAAAGGGCATAAGGGCGGGATCTTCACTGTAGACTCCGCCCCTTGTGTGACGTGTAGCTCGCGCAGCTCCAATGCGAACAGTCCGGCCCTCATTTGTACGAGATTAGCTAGCGGCTATATGGAGGTGCTACAGCAATGGCCGCCCCTAGTGCCCCGTCATACAGTATGCGCTGAGTAAGAAGACTCTGAACTTTCTGCCGTGACAAAATAGACCAAGTCCAAAATTCAGCATTTTGACCGTCACCGTAAGGCAAGGCAAGTTTATTTGTAGAGCGCAATTCATACACAAGGCAATTCAAAGTGCTTCACAGTTAAAGCAGCATAAAATATAAGAAAAACAAATACAATCGATAAAAACATCAACATAGAATTAATCAATTACAGTAAGTAGGCGGCTGCATATATGAAAAAAAAACACCTAACCCCAAAAAATTGCTACAAAAGGCCTTTTGATGGTTTTCTGTAGTATCAGGTGTGTTTATTAACATACTAAAAGTCTACCAAAATCTGACCACTGGAAAGGTCTCATTTTCAAGATGGCGTCCAAGAGGGTGGCGCGATCCTCAAAATGCCCATTACTCCTTTATTATTCATCCTAGACAAGTCATTTTGGTTCTAACCCCATGTTTTGGGTGTCTAGGAATCCAATGGGCTTGTTCAAATTGTAGTCACATGATCACATAATCATGATATACAAATCGTGGACAAAGACTCCACGGAGTTATAGAGTTCCAGAAGAATGAGATATTTATGCACAACTGCCTGCCGAACACCACGGTGTAGTTGCAGAGGATGTGGACGACCATGCACACCTGCTTGTGGACCACGTCAAGTGGAAAATTGTGCCAATCCACATAATCCACCTTTATGGGAGGAACAGTGTGACAATGACTATTTGTAAATCTGGTGCAAATCAAAGGTATTTCTTCAAAAATAATTAAGATTTGTAATCACTTTGTAATTGTAATCCTTTCACTATAATTTAAATATGCTAACTGATAAAATGCTAAGATAACAGAGAGGCCACGTCGGCCCTGACATGGTGGACCTGGAAGGGTTTTAACCTTCCAGATCTACCATGTCAGGGCCGACGTGGTCGCTCACCTCGCAGACTTTAGTGAATATCTCCGTGAGTAAATGACGTACCTTTTATTGCGTTGGGAAGAAGAGGGTTGGGGCTTTAAAATGAGCCCATCCATGCCCCTCTAAGCCTCTGGGAAGCAAAGGTTGCGTTGATAATGTGCGCCGTTGCCATGACAACTCGCTAATGTTAATATATAGAGTCTTTGTCCACGATTTGTATATCATAATTATGTGATCATGTGACTACAATTTGAACAAGCCCATTGGATTCCTAGACACCCAAAACATGGGGTTAGACACCAAAAGGGCTTATAATAATAAAGGAGTAATGGGCATTTTAAGGATCTCGCCACCCTCTTGGACGCCATCTTGAAAATGAGACCTTTCCAGTGGTCAGATTTTGGTAGACTTTTAGTATGTTAATAAGCACACCTGATATTACAGAAAACCATTGAAAAACCTTTTGTAGCAATTTTTTTGGGGTCAAACCATATATGCAGCCGGCTAAAGAGGTAAGAGTGTAGATAAAATACTTTCAGTTATATGCATTTTTAAGTCTTGTTTTGACTCGCTCTGTCTTGAGCACTATTTCACTCTGTGTTACTATTTTTAGTGTCTTGACCGTAGTTACCACAATGGAATTCTTAGCTTAGCCTCTTTGTCTTTCCTTTTGCTGCTTTGAACATGACCATATATGGTGGATTCTGTATCTATCAGCTCTCCAGAATGTTGAAATGTGAACATACTGAGTCGAAATGTTTTAGTGTCGCAACATAATTTTCATAATATCCAACACTGTTATCGAATATCAAATTTTGTGATGTGGTGTCGCCTCATAACTGCAATCACCGTTCTCCGTGGCAGGTTTCGGCGACCTTTGCGGCCAGCCTGGTGACCAGTCCCGCCATGGGGGCCTACCTCTCGGCCTGGTACGGGGATAACCTGGTGGTGCTGCTGGCCACGCTCATCGCTCTGGCGGACATCCTCTTCATCCTCCTCGCCGTGCCCGAGTCCCTGCCCGACAAGATGAGGCTCAACACCTGGGGAGGGGCCATCAGCTGGGAGCAGGCCGACCCGTTCGCCGTACGTATTCTCCACACTGTGTTACGCACTATGTCGCGGTCACACCATTTTGAAGTGATGTCAGAATGTCCAGAGAAGAAAAAGTAGTGCAGCGATGGTCACGAGTCAATATAGGTTTTTGGTCTTTTATCCAAACACAACACAAATGCTTAAATACACATCGTGTCTCTGGCAGGCTACTTAAACTAGCATGCATATTAGTTATTAAGGCTGTGCAATTAATCGAAATTCGATTATAATTTCGATTATTACACGAAACAATTACAAAATTAGCATAATCGGGATTTTTTTTTAAATTATTATTATTACTAGCTGAGACCCGGCCTTCGGCCGGGCCTCAGCTAGTCTCCACATTTGATATTCTGAGATTATGAGTGATTACAAAGAAATGTCCAACCGGTCACACAGTTCAGCTGTAGATCAGTGGTTCCCAACCCATTCCAAAAACTAAGGCCACTACAAATGTGTAAAAGAATGAAGGCTAAAAAAAATTTCAAACAAACTGCAATTGGAGTGTTTGATGCACCCGTGCTCCTTTCTTATAAACTACAACGACAATATTTTTGCTAAACTCGGGGAACAGGATTCAAGAGACAGTGGAATAATTATGGATAAATATTAGGGGTTCAGCTCTAACGGTTTGGGTCACGGTGCAGGACCCGTGGTTTGGTGCATCACAGTAGTGCACAATAAAAAAAATAATGAGTAGGTTTTGAACTGAAATAGCCTAATGATCGTTGTTAGACAGTATTTATAACCTTACAATCAAATTGGCAATGCTTTCAAAGCTGCTTTAGAATAAAATGTACCTCTGGGCTCACAATACGTGAAAGCAAAATAGAAAACAAATGGTTCAGCAGCAAAAAAAAAAAAAGAAAAAAACTATGCAGTGCAGGCCATGCGCTCGTTAAGCGGTAGTTTCATTTTCGCTTTTACTCACATGGAGGATAAATCAGTCGGAGCAGCGCGTGTGATTAGAGGCTCGTGTTTGAGCAGGTTTTGGGCACGCACGCACACGCACACACATACATACATACACACACGCACACACACACATCGCCCTGTTTGGATGCACGGCACGCGCACGGCAGTCAGATCTCGTGCACTCGCGTTGTTGTGACGGCGGGTTGTCCTCGGCCAGCAGCACCGCGGTCCATATGGACCCGTGGCCAATGCCCGCGGCCGGTGGGACCGTCACGTGGGGGCCGGCCGCGGATGTAATAATAATAATAAGAGTAATAATGCATTATAGCGCTTTTCCAGACGCTCAAAGTCGCCTAACAATTTGGTGCATTATTCATGGACAGGCAACCAGTCTGCGCACATCAGCCCCAACACCAACCACGCACACACTCAGTACTGTCGCCAGGCTTCCTGGTGTTCCCAAACGGTCTCCCATCCCAGTCCTAACCAGGCACTTCCCTGCTTAGCTTCAAAGTCGGTATGGGAAATAAACATGGCGGCGCCAAGGCGGCGGCCATTGAGATTGCGTTTTCTATATTGCAGACTTGCATTATTTCATGGCGCTGGGATTATTTTCCCTTCGCATAGATACAGACGGCATCTCTGGAATCGCCCATATATGGTCATTTTTGAAAACAGTTAAGGGGGAAAACAATTTGGAAAAAATGTACATTTTCTCTAATTATTCAAAAACTACTTTAACAAATGCTGAATTATTGATATAGTTTCTACTAAATAATGATACAAAGACATGGGGAGGAGCAAAGTGGTTCAACAGCCCATAAATACATGAGTAACGGAGAATGCTAACTTGATGCTACATGTTAGCATGGGGCTAATGCTAACGGTTAGTTAGCGCTTGCTACAACTGCCGTTTTTTCACTTCTACTGAACAATCTGTTGCGACAAAATATCCATATGGGCCCGATTTACACTTGACTTTATTTATGTGATAAATAAGTTGATATTCCACCAGAAAATGGCAAAAAAGAGGGAAAATTGTGTTTCTCTAAAGATTCTATTTTCCCCCTCGGCGAAGCCACGCCCCCTTCGATGACGAGATGCCGTCTGTATCTATTGAGCCACGGCTCATGCTTTTGCCTGACATAAAAACAAACGGCGCTGTGTGATGATGTCATCAGGCCGCGCTGCTCAGTTTGCTTGCGCAGGTGTGAGGGCTGGCCAGCAGGGGGCAGGTGTGAAACAGAGACCTCTCCTTAATCGAGGCATTCTTCAAATAATATGTACTTTTATGACTGTTCAGAAAACAGAAAATATTCAGCACAGTTTTTTTTTTATATTAATGAATAT
Source organism: Gobius niger (assembly GCF_951799975.1). Lineage (NCBI taxonomy): Eukaryota > Metazoa > Chordata > Actinopteri > Gobiiformes > Gobiidae > Gobius > Gobius niger. The sequence continues at coordinate 5,703,306 of NC_136873.1, read as the reverse complement.
CCCTGTACTTGCCTCTTGTGTTTTACAGTCTCTGAGGAGGGTGGGCCAGGACCCCACTGTGCTCCTGATCTGCATCACCGTGTTCCTGTCCTATCTGCCCGAGGCGGGACAATACTCCAGCTTCTTCCTGTATCTGAGACAGGTGAGCCTTTACATCTGCACCACAGGAACCTCATGCTGAAGCCATTCTTACAGCTTACTCTCTATAGTACTTTTATGTACTTTTACTCATCATTGTTTGTTGTATATTCCTCTGTCTGTTTCAGGTGATAAACTTCTCCTCCACCACTCTTGCCGTCTTCATTGGAGTCGTGGGCATCCTCTCCATCATCGCTCAGGTAGAAGCTCTGATCTTCAGGCTGTGGTTTAGTCCTGGTTTAGTCCTGGTTTAGTCCTGGTTTAGTCCTGGTTTAGTCCTGGTTTAGTCCTGGTTGAGACCCTGGTTCTTTCTCCTTCTCAGACCCTGTTCCTGACTCTGCTGATGAGGACTGTGGGGAACAAAAACACGGTTCTTTTGGGTCTGGGATTCCAGATCCTGCAGTTGGTCTGGTATGGCCTCGGCTCCGAGCCCTGGTACGAGAACCCTCTGCACCCGTCACTCCAGTGTCTACCCTCTGCTCCTCCTGACCCTCTCCTCCCTCTGACCTTCTCCTCTTCTCCTTCATACCTTCTCCTCTTCTTCTTCTAACCCTCTCCTCTCCTCCTTCTGACCTTCTCCTCTTCTCCTTCATACCTTCTCCTCTTCTCCTTCAAACCCTCTCCTCTCCTCCTTCTGACCTTCTCCTCTTCTCCTTCATACCTTCTCCTCTTCTTCTTCTAACCCTCTCCTCTCCTCCTTCTGACCTTCTCCTCTCCTCCTCCTGACCTTCTCCTCTGGGCTGTTTCAGGATGATGTGGGCGGCCGGGGCAGTGGCCGCGATGTCGTCCATCACGTTTCCCGCCGTCTCCGCTCTGGTGTCTCAGTCCGCACACGCCGATCAGCAAGGTGCCTCCTCTTCATCAACTTTCACACAAACAAAACTATATTCAGTTTAATAATGGCCGTGGGAACCCAGGGTGCTGAGGGCGCCGCAGCACCCCCTGGTGGATAGTTTGTGAACCGCAGGCGATGTTAACCCCTTAACTCCCACCTGAACCGAGCACATTTTCTCCAGCTTTACCCCCAGTCCAAAAGCTTCTGGGAAAAAGGTGTGAAAATAGCGACAAAAGTGAGACGAAAACAAGGATGGAAATGTGAAAAAAAAAGTTAGAAAACATTGACGAAAAATGTACTAAAAAATGACCAAAAATTGACAAAAAAGTGAGAAAAATTTGACGAAAAATTGAGGAAAAAATGGACGAAAAAGTGACAAAAAATGACAAAAATTGACAAAAAATGGACAAAAAAGTGAGAAAACATTGACATAAAAGTGGTAAGAATTTGACAAAAAAATGCGAATAATTTGACGAAAAAGTGACAAAAAATATACAAAAAATGATTTACAAAAAAGTGAGAAAAATTTGACGAAAAATTGAGGAAAAAATGGACGAAAAAGTGACAAAAAATGTATAAAAAAATAACAAAAATGGACAAAAAATTGACAAAAAAGTGAGAAAAATGTGACGAAAAATTAAAAAAAAATGGACGAAAAAGTGACAAAAAATTTACTAAAATTGACCAAAAAGTGAGAAAAATGTGACAAAAAAAATGAGGAAAAAATTTACAACAATTTCCCAAAAATGACAAAAACTGACGAAAAATGGAGAAAAAATGGACGAAAAATGGATAAGAATTTGACAAAAAGATGTGGATAATTTGACGAAAAAGTGAAAAAAATTTACAAAAAATTTACAAAAAATGACAAAAAAAGTGAGAAAAATTTGACAAAAAATGAGGAAAAAATGAGGAAAAAATGAGGAAAAAATTGACGAAAAAGTGACAAAAAATTTACAAAAAATCCCCAAAAATGACAAAAATTGACAAAAAAATTGCAAAAAAGTGAGAAAAATGTGACGAAAAATAGAGAAAAAATTGACAAAAAAGTGATAAGAATTTGACAAAAAGATGCGAATAATTTGACGAAAAAGTGACAAAAAATTTACCAAAAATGGCAAAAATGTTACAAAAAAGTGAGAAAAATGTGACAAAAAAATGAGGAAAAAATTTACAAAAAATTCCCAAAAATTTCCCAAAAATGACAAAAAAATGACAAAAAAGTGAGAAAAATGTGACGAAAAATGGAGAAAAAATGGACAAAAAATTGATAAGAATTTGACCAAAAAAAAGGCGAATAATTTGACGAAAAAGTGACAAAAAAAGTCACGAAAATTTGACAAAAATGAGACTGCCCGACAAAAAAAGTGATGAAAAAAAATCTGACATGAGGAAAAAGATCCATTTAGTTGTGTAGGTCTTTCAAATGAGGCGTTACACTGGCCTACAGGATTTGGGTAAAGCTGCACTGGAGAAAATGCTCTCGGTTCAGGCGCGAGTTAAGAGGTTAATAAATAGGATTTATGCACAGAAAAAGTATTTCGGTGGTAAATTTTGTCCCTGAGCGCCCCCTAACTGAAACATCTTCCCACGGCTCTTTCCCTGACCCTGTCCCGTGTCTCCGGTCGCAGGCGTGGTGCAGGGGATGATCACCGGGATCCGGGGGCTCTGCAACGGCCTGGGTCCGGCCCTGTACGGATTCGTCTTCTACATGTTCAACGTGGAGCTCGACTCTATGGACCCGATGCAGGAGCAGTACAGCATCATTCCCCAGCAAAGTCCCGCCAAGGTAAGACCCGAGTTCGACTCTACCCCAGCTGGTGTCAGACGAGAGTCAGGGGGGAACAGCGACACCCGCAGGAGACACGGAGAAGTGGAGATTAGAGGCCGATATTTGGGTGTTTTTCAATACCGGCTGGTCTAGTGTTGATAAAAGCTGAAATCTCCGGAACCGAGACTTCTCTTTTGCGTTGGAAAGAGCTTTACAACTTCCAAGGCCTCATCAAATCAGTTATGAGTCTGTTCACTGCAAAAAGTATTGAACTAGATCAGTATAAACATCTCAATTTGAGCAGAATAATCCAAATTTTAGTTGTTTTGACTAGTTAAGAAGTTCTTGGGCATTTGTCCTGGATTATTTCACTTGTTCTGAGATGTTTCTGACTCGTTTTGATACATTTCGTCCTTATTTCAGGTCATTTTCTTTGCCAATGGGGAAAGAAAATGGGTCTTATCTCATTGGCAATTTTACTTTCTTATTTCAAGCGAGATTTACCCTAGAACTGGTCTGAAATGTCCTCAAACAAGCAAAGTAAACTCGGTCCGATCAGGAAAAGTGTCTAAATGAGTGAAAACCGCTCAAAACGAGATACATTTCCTCAATTCAAGTCATTTAAGCCGATGCTTGATATTTACTTTTTGTAGTGTGTAGACTTTTATAAATGAGGCCCCTGATCTAACCCTCGTCCCTCTCCCACAGTGGACTCTTGTGCCTGACGTTGGTCTCAAAGGTTAAGGAACAGGAGGAAGGAGCTATTCTAGATGCAACCTAAGACTGTTGCTGAACAAAATAAATCTGTGTAGACTTTATATAAATGAGGCCCCTGATCTAACCCTCGTCCCTCTCCCACAGCGGACTCTTGTTGGCCTCAAAGGCTAAGGAACAGGAGGAAGGAGCTATTTTGCCACGTTCTAGATGCAACCTAAGATTGTTGCTGAACAAACTAAATCTGTGTAGACTTTTATAAATGAGGCCCCTGATCTAACCCTCTTCCCTCTCCCAGGGCGGACTCTTGTGCCTGACGTTGGCCTCAAAGGTTAAGGAAAAGGAGGAAGGAGCCATTTTGCCACTTGCTAGATGCAACCTAAGACTGTTGCTGAACAAAATAGATCTGTGTAGACTTTTATAAATGAGGCCCCTGATCTAACCCTTTTCCCTCTCCCACAGCGGACTCTTGTTGGCCTCAAAGGTTAAGGAAAAGGAGGAAGGAGCCATTTTGCCACTTGCTAGATGCAACCTAAGACTGTTGCTGAACAAAATAGATCTGGGTAGACTTTTATAAATGAGGCCCCTGATCTAACCCTCGTCCCTTTCCCACAGTGGACTCTTGTTGGCCTCAAAGGTTAAGGAACAGGAGGAAGGAGCTATTTTTACAACTTGCTAGATGCAACCTAAGACTGTTGCTGAACAAAGTAGATCTGTGTGGACCTTTATAAATGAGGCCCCTGATCTAACCCTCGTCCCTCTCCCACAGCGGACTCTCGTGCCTGGTCCTCCGTTCCTGCTGGGGGCGGGTCTGGTCGTCGTGGCCTTCCTCGTGGCCTGGTTCATCCCCGAGAAGTCGCACCCGGCGGACGGCGACCTGACGCTCGCCCACAAGCCCCGCCCCGACAGCAAGCACTCGCTCTCCTCGCTGGCCGGCGTCCACATCAACACGCCGCTGCCGGGGAGCGAGGAGGAGGCGCCGGCCCCCGCAGCCAACCAGGAGGACTCCGAGCCACTGCTGCAGGACAGTGTCGTCTGATCCGACCCGTTTGAACGCCGGCGCCTATCGGCCGAGCGGGCGGGGACTCCGGCCCGGGGGATTGGACCGAGAAACGCGGTTAGAGCCAAATTGGGCGGGACTTTGGTTTGACTGACAGGAGGCAGAAAAGAAACGTCTTTTCCCAACGTACGAAATGGACAGGACGATTATGATTGTTTTTGACCCGATACTTATATATACTTCCCCCAATATTGCGTTCAGAGGTGGTCAGCGACAAAGGAGGTTTACTTGAGTACTTTACACTACTTAAGTCGCGTTACTTTACTTCTACTCCACTGTATTTGAAAGATAACACTTTCTACTCCACATTACATTTCTAAAAAGTCTCAAAAAGTGAGAAGTAAATTTGCTCATGTATGTCATTTTAAAAGCCTTAAAATGCGCCCTCCAGAGCAGTAGGTGGCGCTGTGCAGATGCGCCGTCAATGCCATCGACCGACTTAAGGGAAGAAGGTTTGTCCCCGTCGTGTTGCCGTACAGGCCGTGTGTTTTTGAAGCCGCAATGTTATTTTTCACGACACTTATTGGAACGGATTTGTACTTTATACATTTTTTCTACAGCAAATACTTCAGTACTTTCACTTAAATATGACTGGGCTACGAGCATATTGACATTTTATTGGGAAATTGGGTAAAAGAGAGAGCATATTAAGCCCGTTTTTTGAGCACTTTGTGATGTTTTCCAGGTAAAATGTGCTCGTTTTAGCTTCTTAGTAAAAAAGCCAACATTTTTTCCCCACGTTTTTTTGAATGATAGATCCTCAGACGCCCTTTCCCTGTGAGAGAGTGAAGGCGGCGGGTAAATGAAGGAGCACAGCGGCGTTAAAACCTAGGGCTCGGCTGCTGATACCTGGGACCTTTTGTTTGTCCATATAATTCAATTTAGTGGACAAAACCTTTTTTCTGAAATGACCCAAATGGCATTCCTTATTTGTGTTAGGTTTCATGTTTTACCATAGGCCCACCTTATGAGCATTATTATCATCTATTCTTTTCATTTTTTGTTTATCTTTTACTTGGAACATGTGCAATAATGAATCAAGCACCCCACAGTTATATTAGAGGAGTCTCCACTGCTGATGTGATGTATTAGAAAACTCGAAATCCCTAGTTTCCGACACAAAACAGTCTCTATGCCTTACAAAGTTAGGCCCAAAAGTCGGCCATTTTGTAGATGACGGGAGCCCCCGACAACATAGATATCAGGGTCATTTGAGGAGGGCTCGTTCAGTCTACTGTTATTCAATCATGTCCAGATCTGCTCTGCTATAGTACAGGGATGTTAACCATAAAGCAGCTCCGAACATCTGCGCTATAGATACAGACGGCATCTCGTCATAGAAGGGGGCGTGGCTTTAGAGAAACACAACAATTTTTCCACTCTTTTTAGTCATTTTCTGGTGGAATATCAACTTATTTATCACATACAAATAAAGTCAAGTGTAAATCGGGTCCATATGGATGTTTTCTCACAGCAGATTGTTCAGTAGAAGTGAAAAAACGGCAGTTGTAGCTAGCGCTAGCTAACGTTAGCATTAGCCCGATGCTAACATGTAGCGTCAGGTTAGCATTGTCCGTTATTTTTGCATTTATGGGCTGTTGAATCACTTTGCTCCTCCCCAGGGTCGGACTGGCCATGTGTCCATTCTGGAGGAGCACAGAAGGGCCACTGGCTCTTGGGCCAGCGGTCTGGCCTTTCCATTTTCTCCTCTTAAGCTTGGCCTTAACCGAGCTTTACCTAAATCTATAAGCTTAAAAGAAAAGAATCAAAATGGCGACGAAAACGAGGAGGGAAACGGAGCAAAAATGTGCCAGGAAAGCAACAAAAACATGACAAAAAAGAGACGAAAACACAACAAAGCAATGGAAAAATGGAATACACAACAAAAAATAATTCAGCATTTGTTAAAGTAGTTTTTGAATAAAGATACAAAGACATGGAGAGGCGCAAAGTGGTTCAACAGCCGATAAATACATTAAAAAAACGGAGAATGCTAACATGATGCTACATGTTAGCATCGGGCTAATGCTAACGGTTAGCTAGCGCTAGCTACAACTGCTGTTTTTTCACTTCTACTGAACAATCTGCTGTGAGAAAACATCCATATGGGCCTGATTTAGACTTGACTTTATTTGTATGTGATAAATAAGTTCATATTCCACCAGAAAACGGAGAATGCTAACATGATGCTACATGTTAGCATCGGACTAATGCTAACGGTTAGCTAGCGCTAGCTACAACTGCCGTTTTTTCCACTTCTACTGAACAATCTGTCGTGAATAAACATCCACATGGGCCTGATTTAGACTTAACTTTCTTTATATGTGATAAATAAGTTCATATTCCACCAGAAAATGGCTAAAAAGAAGGAAAATTGTGTTCCCCTAAAGATTCTATTTTCCCCCTTGGCGAGGCCACGCCCCCTTCTATGACGAGACGCCGTCCGTATCTATGACAGTCTAAAGGAAAATTCTACATAGACTTGAAATCGACAACTTTTCTTTTTTAGCATTTTAACTTCTGAGCAATTTCTTCTGATTCTGTTAAGAAAGTGAAAGAGGAACTTCCTGTCGGTGTCAAAGTAAAAGCGCGGACTTTTGTTGTTGTACAAAGTCATCCGCTCACGTCTTTCATTTCTTTTCGCCGTTTATGTCGATGTATTTTATCATTTCTCCGTGAGTTCTTTTGTTGTTGTTGTAAACGTCGCAAAAACAAACGAAAAAAAAGAAGCTGCTAAAAGAATGATGTTTTTGAATGTCACGCAAAAAAAGGCACTGAATATTTAGAGATTTATTACTCCACAGAAATATAAAACAGTATTTTTTAGCAAAGTAAGTACAGTATAAGACAACTCGTACCTCGGATGTTTTACTGTAAATACAAACAAGTCACTTTATAAAGCGTTTTGGAGCGTATATTAGTATTATTTATCAGACCGGGTTTAGTCCCCGTCTCTCACCCTGGTACTCTACGTCCTGTACTGTACAGTTACTCCCCAAAGGCCGGGGCTCTGGGCCCTGTCCCGCAACGGCCCGGATCCGCAGGGGTCCGAGAGTTTGTTTGAATCGTAATGTGTAAAATGTAAATACTGTAAAATCTGTGTGGTGTTCATGTCACGGCTGTAAATAATCAACATGTCCAACAATAAATATCACGGGAACTCGAGAGTCTTCAAAGTCTTGGATTGTAAACATTTCATCCGATAGTTCAAGCCTGGTTTAGATGGGGTTTTTTGTGTAGGGGAGACCGAGGGTAATTGTCACACGGGGTAAACTGTCACATTGCCACACTAGAGGGCGCTGGTGCTGATACAGTGGTATGAAATATTTGGACACCCCTGTCATGATTTTCCTTAATAAATCATTGGTCGTCTGGAAAAGATTTAAGGCGAGACGCTGCAGGTGAATAGGGAAAAAATGTATATTTACAGATATACATTTGAAGCTTTTGCTGTAGATCACTGGCATAAATGTGAGAAAAAAATAATTAATATTAATATTATAAGTAATCTTTACTGGGCGGATGCCAATTTACTCCTGGTATTATTATGCCTTACAACATAGTCCCCCCTTTTATCCGCTTAGAAAATCCACATTGTTTAATTGTGTGTAATTATACTTTGTAGTGGAACACTTCACGTAACCATATTTAAATAGGGAAAACGTGGAAGAGCTTGGTAGCTTCTCGCCGTCTGCGCTGTGTTTACGTGACTGAAGGCACGGGTGAAGATCAGATAGGTCCTAAAGAACTCGTCAAAGCTCAGGTAAGAACATATCTCAGTATGTAAAAACGGTGGTCTGTTCCTTTAAAAAAGAATGGTCCAAAAATCGTAGGATCACTTTTATGCCTTTTCCCAAACCAAGCTTTTGTGAGCGCCATGATCTCAAATGTTACCTTTGATTAGTGCCGTTTTAAAGCTAGTCGTCACACAGACTGAGGGGTTGGTTGTCACATGGGGCATAAATGGTGGGAATTTTGGTCTTTTGTGTCTAAGACGCTTTTATGATGACTTTATTTTAACATTAGCTTATATAGCATAGCACAACATTAGCATTATAACACTAGCTTCTATATTCTATTTATGTTTGGGTCATTTCACACCTCATAGAGCAAAATCAACAGCTTGTTCAATTTCGTGTTGTAATGTGAACACATCTGGCATCGCGACTTCTTAAAACTTATGTTGTGGTTTTATCTCAAACAGCAAAAAAAGTCACAAAGGTTTATCAAATTTCATGTTAACAGCAAAAACTCCATTATTAACACAGCACAAATCTGGCCATTTAAAAACATTCTGGCAAACAGCGAACAGGGCTTCTTACGGTTTTCTTTTGAACATGCCACTCTGCCATAAAGGACAGATTCGTGCTGTGTACGACTAATATTTGTTCTGTGGACAGTTTCCCCCACCTGAGCTGTAGCTCTCTGCAGTTCATCCAAAGTCAGAGCCGTGGGAAGATATTTTAGTTAGGGGGCTCTGAGGGACAAAATTTACCCCCAAAATACTTTTTCTGTGCATAAATCCTATTTATTAACCTCTTAACTCCCGCCTGAACCGAGAGTATTTTCTTTACCCAAATCCTGTAGGCCAGTGCAACACCTCATTCATCTCATTTTTGTCAAATTTTCGAGACTTTTTTGTCACTTTTTCATCAAATTATTCTCATTTTTTTTGTAAAATTCTTATCACTTTTTCGTCCATTTTTTGTCAAATTTTTCTCAATTTTTCGTCCATTTTTCGTCAAATTTTTGTCAATTTTTTGTACATTTTTTGTCACTTTTTCGTCAATGTTTTCTCACTTTTTTGTCACATTTTCATCCTTGTTTTCGTCTCAGTTTTGTCGCTGTTTTCACACGTTTTTTCCAGAAGCTTTTGGACTGGGGGTAAAGCTGGAGAAAATGCGCTCGGTTCAGGTGGGAGTTAAGGGGTTAATATTGCCTGCAGTTCACAAACTATCCACCAGGGGGGTGGATAGTTTGTGGGGGGCTGCAGCGCCCTCAGCACCCTGGGTTCCCACGGCCTTGTCCAAGGTCATAATGGGCTTCTTGGTAACAGCTCTGGTCAGTGCTGTCCTTGTTCGGTCAGTAAGTTTCGGAGGACGGCCGGGTCTTGGCAGGTTTGCAGTGAAAAAATGAAAGAGGATGTTGATACTGATACTGTGATTGACTTTAGAGGACAACATATTTGAAAAAATAAATTAAAAAAATGGACACATGGACTTTGTTTTCAGTCCTTTATTGTCTCAATTTCACTCCAGATCTGAAACAAAATTCTTGAAAGTTTACACATCTTTTTGTCACGCAAAAAAAGGCGAGGTTTAAGAGGAAACACTGTCATCACCGTCGTCTGCTGACATTTTTCCACAGATTCAGATGAGAATTGTAAAGGCCATTTTGTCAACATGGATATTTCTCACACTGGAGCAACACCTCCCTTTAATAGCGTTTTATTGAAGATAGTTTATTAGAAGACAAAATAAGACATCCAAATTCCCCTCTGAGACAAACCCATACATTTAACCCAAGCTTTTTCAAACAAACTGATTTTGTCCTTCAAAATAACAGCAACATATACAGTATATAGTTTTATTGATTTCTTCTATTCACCTGCAGTGTCTTATCTGAAACGACACAAAGACTTCCTCAAACTAACCGGGGATCAGCGCCCTCTGCTGGTTCTCAGGAGGACACACTTCAGACCTGGTTCTTTCACTCCTAAATTCGTCGTGTCCACAAACTTGGAATTGCAACGAATCTGCTCAAGACTAAACAATAAATACTAAACACTACAAAAAATGGCAACACAAACAATTGTAATGTAAACAAAATAAGCCAAAAGACAGACAATTATGTGCCAAAAGTGATAGAAATGAATAAAAATGGTATGTTTCTTCCAGTTCTGCTTAGAGTATGAGTAAGTAAGTTCTAGCAACATCTTTTGTCTTTTTGCGTGACTGAGCGCACGCACAAAGACCCGACAGGTACGCATCAACTCGTCTAAGCTCAGGTAAGAACAATCTCAGTATGGAGAAACAGCAAAAGCAGTACTAAGTAACTCTTGCCCCTAGAGGCCATAAGCGCAACTGCAGGTGTCGTAGAAAGTTGCGATTTTTTTAACTTATTAATTGTCTTGGAGAGTATTTAATGCCGTAATGGATACAGACGGCGTCTCTGGAATCGCCCATATATGGTCATTTTTTAAAACAGTTAAGGGGGAAAACAATTTTGAAAAAAATCAAAACTTTGTCTAATTATTCAAAAACTACTGTAACAAACGCTGAAATATGAATATAGTTTCTACTAAATAAAGATACAAAGACATGGGGAGGAGCAAAGTGGTTCAACAGCCCATAAATACATGAATAACGGAGAATGCTAACTTGATGCTACATGTTAGCATCGGGCTAATGCTAATGGTTAGCTAGCGCTTGCTACAACTGCTGTTTTTTCACTTCTACTGAACAATCTGCTGTGAGAAAATATCCATATAGATACAGACGGCATCTCTGGAATCGCCCATATATGGTCATTTTTGAAAACAGTTAAGGGGGAAAACAATTTTGAAAAAAATCTAAACTTTGTCTAATTAATTATTCAAAAACTACTGTAACAAATGCTGAATTATGAATATAGTTTCTACTAAATAAAGAAACAAAGACATGGGGAGGAGCAAAGTGGTTCAACAGCCCATAAATACATGAATAACGGAGAATGCTAACTTGATGCTACATGTTAGCATCGGGCTAATGCTAACGGTTAGCTAGCGCTTGCTACAACTGCTGTTTTTTCACTTCTACTGAACAATCTGCTGTGAGAAAATATCCATATGGGCCCGATTTACACTTGACTTTATTTATGTGATAAATAAATAAATTGCCAGAAAATGGCAAAAAAGAGTGGAAAATTGTGTTTCTCTAAAGATTCTATTTTCCCCCTCGGCCAAGCCACGCCCCCTTCTATGACAAGATGCCGTCTGTATCTATCTTGTCAATCAACTCGTTTTCGGCGTCATCTCTGACTTTTTTTTAGCTCCGCAATGACGTTAGCTTGAATGGCTCCCATGTTTTCGTCGTCTTTGGCTAGCTCGTTAGCCGCTTTGGTTTCTGAGGATGAGAGATCTTCCAGTTGGGCAGTTTTTTGTGGATTCGCCCTTGTTCTTCGTTTACCCCCTGACATACTACATTGGACAATAATTTTCAAGAGAGCTAAGAGAGAGGGATATTGTGCATCCAATTATACAACGGAAATGTTTTTTTTCACTCAAACTTGGTGTAAATACTGTTTAAAGTGACGCTAGCCCGCAGTTAGCTTTGCCCGCTAGCCTGTTAGCTTCTTCTTCGTGATTCCATTAGTGTGTATTGGTGGCTCCGGCCCGGTGGCAGCCAAGTTGCAAACATTGTTTTCGGGCCAGAGACACCAGGGGGAGATGAAAGACCCTCCGATCATCCCTTTAACACTTGGGACTACGGAAAGGATTTATTAAGGTAAACACGTTACTTAGTACTGCTTTAAAGTTGCTACTTATCACCACAGGGAGATTGTGGGAAAATCTGGATGTGAAACTAGTTGATGTTTGAGCTTTTTCAGATCAATATTGCATTTTCTTACCAACAAAACGTAAGATATTGATGAACATAGAGGCCGACTGATGCATCGGGCTGATATTTGAATATTTCATTCCAAAAAACGGCTGATATATCTGGATGTTTCATGTCAGCAGAGCTTTAAAACTTCGTAGGCCACAGAAGACCTAAACATTTTTTGGAATGAACATTGGTCACAAGTTCGTACACCTTGGATCGTATTTTATATGTGTTATGTTCCAGACTTTTGCTTATAATTTCCGCACCGTAAGAGATTGAGATTTGAAGAACCTCCTAAACATGAATGCCCTCTGCCTCTAATACAGCGCCCCCTGCTGTCACGGTTGAACACTGACACATTTCACAGTTAAGAAGCATCATACACAGACAGGATTATACAAAATTAGCCAAATATATCGGCCGTGCAGATCGGCGTTTGGAAAACCCATATCGGTCGACCTCTACATAAACACGTGTTTGAGATTAGTACCTGCAAGACACGTCTCTTGTCTTGCTATGAACCGGTCCAAAATCAAGGCTAAAAGTTCCAACATTCTCTCTGGTGCTTTATCCACAGGTCGATACAGTGTTAATTTCGCCGGCTAAAATATTTAGTCTTAATTTTAGTCAAAGTGATGTTTTTGTCGACTAAAATTGGACTAAAACTAAATTAAAAGTTTCTCATGAGACTAAAACTATGACTAAAATGTCCAGATATTTTACACTACAAAAAAGTAAATATCAAGCATTGGCTTAAATGACTAGAATTGAAGAAATGTATCTTGTTTTGAGCGGTTTTCACTCATTTCGACACTTTTCCTGATCGGACCAAGTTCACTTTGCTTGTTTGAGGACATTTCAGACCAGTTCTAGGGTAAATCTCGCTTTGAAATGAGAAAGTCAAATTGCCAATGAGATAAGACCAACTTTCTTACCCCACAGTTTCAAGATAAATAAAAGCGGGGACAGGACACAGCCTTGTGGTGAGCCCAGTGGACTTGCACCAGATAAATGGGGGATTTCCAGAAGAAAATGACCTGAAATAAGGACGAAATGTATCGAAACGAGTCAGAAACATCTCAGAACAAGTGAAATAATCCAGGACAAATGCCCAACAACTTCTTAACGAGTCAAAACAACAAAAATTTGGATTATTATGCTCAATTTGAGATGTTTATACTGATCTAGTTAAATACGTTTAGCAGTGTAGTCGACTAAAATAAGACTAAATAAAAATGAAAAGGAGAGACTAAAATCATCCAAACATCTATTGAAAGTCTGAAAGAGCCTCAGATCATTTAAATTCACTGCCAAATGAACAGGTTTGAGCTTTATTCATGTGGAAGCAGCTCCAGCACTGCAAAAAGTATTTAACTAGATCAGTATAAACACCTCAATTTGAGCATAATAATCCAAATTTTAGCTGTTTTGACTGGTTAAGAAGTTCTTGGGCGTTTGTCCTGGATTATTTCACTTGTTCTGAGATGTTTCTGACTCGTTTCGATACATTTCGTCCTTATTTCAAGTCATTTTCTTTGCCAATGGGGTAAGAAAATTGGTCTTATCTCATTGGCAATTTTACTTTCTTATTTCAAGCGAGATTTACCCTAGAACTGGTCTGAAATGTCCTCAAACAAGCAAAGCAAACTTGGTCCGATCGGGAAAAGTGTCTAAATTAGTGAAAACGGCTCAAAACAAGAAACATTTCCTCAATTCAAGTCATTTAAGCCAATTGCTTTTTGTAGTGAGGAAGTCGAGGACCTTGATTAAATATGATTATAATGAATATTATTAATACAAAGTCGACTAAATTAGTCTTAAATTTAGTCGACTAAATTGACATGCAATTTTCGTCGACTAAAACTAGATTAAAATTGAAAAAAATAATTTTAGACTAAAACTAAAACTATAATATAATATGTTGTCAAAATTAACACTGGGTCGATAAAAGCAGGACATGACACCTTTTACAGTAAAAAACAGAGGCTACATTTTGGAAACCTTAAGTACCCACATCGTAAATATTTGTCCAACAATGCCAGCACTGTCGTCCTCACTTGCTGCTGAAAATGGGGATTCAAAAGTGAACGCGCTGCTCAGATTTAGTTCTCCAGCCTCCTGCAGCAACATGAAAATATGAAGTCACGTCAGGCCAGTGGCATTTAGTCGTGTTCTCCGAGGAAAAGGCCAACGACGCCAGCACAAGCCCACCTCTTCATGCACCGTACAGTGTCTATGGTCAACAGTGAGCAACAGTCTTAGTTTTGTGCGTATCGTCCCCATGAGGAAAGGTGTATGGAAGATTATTGTGTCTTCAGATTTTGAATTTAAAACGTCCGTGGATTTTTATACTTGACATATATTTGTCCTGGAATTTCAGTCCTTGTCAGACAGTATATTATTTGCAATTTTCAATTCAAAATTAACTTTTTAACCTCTTAACTCCCACCTGAACGGATCCCATTTTCTCCGGTTTGGCTTTACCCTGATCAAAAAGCTTCTTGGGAAAAAACACCAAAATAGCCACAAAAAATGCAAGGAATTAAACACAACAAAAATGTGACAAAAATTCAACAAAAATAAAAAAAAATCCAAAAAAAATTCAACAAAAATGCGACAAAAATTCAACAAAAAATCACAAAAAACTAAACTAAAAGTGACAAAAATTCAACAAAAATTCAACAAAAAATTACAAAAAATCAACAAAAAAAAGACAACAATTCAACAAAAAGTGACAAAAATGTGACAAAAATTCAGCAAAAATGTTACAAAAATGTCACAAAAATTCAACAAAAAATCAACAAAAATTCAACAAAAATGTCACAAAAATTCAACAAAAATTCAACAAAAATTCAACAAAAATTCAACAAAAATTCAACAAAAATTCAACAAAAAGAAAGAAAAAAAAAACATACAAAAGGTGACACAACACAGCAACAACGCGAGGAAAAAGATCATTTGAGTGGGTCTCAGCTTTCAAATGAGGTGTTCCACAGCCAAAAGAGGACAGAATGCATTTGGTTTAGGCGGGTGGTAAGAGGTTAAAACGTGAATGCATACGTTTTCAACCTTCCAATAGGTCAAAATTCAAAGTAAACATTCCTCTGTACCTCTGTGGGACAAATGTAAGTGAAAATGGGAATGCAACAATTCTGGGCCAGCAAACGGATTAGTTTAGGACGGCTTTAAGAGGGGAATTCAGTGACAAACTAAATTCAAAATGTGTCGACGTGAGAAATCTTCCGTAAACATGTTCTCTGCGTTCCAAATTCGGCGTGGCGGCGGCGGCGGCTAGCTGTTGTTGTCCGCCGTCATGTACTTGAGCGCCGCGAAGCCGTAGCGCCGGGACATGTTCTGCTGGAACTCCTCCTTCAGCGTCTGCAGACAGGCGCGGTACTGCTTGTTGGAGCGGAACTTGGTGATGTCGAAGCTGGGCGCGTGGGGCATGTGGATCATGTAGGCGTTGGGCAGAACCACGAACTCGTACTCCTGGGAAAAACACACAGAGGGTTTTGGGGGCCTGGGTTAGACCTGGTTTAGTTCTAGGACGATAATAAACAAAACAAATGCTGCCCTCAGACCAATTTATGGTGGCCCTCGGCCTCTTGCTGTATCGGTACACATCACCAGAGATGGACCTTTTTATTTGAAATGTAATAATTCTATACAATTCTAACCAAAAACTACATTTCGTTGCGAGACTGAGCTGGCATGACGGTTTGAAGCTTAAATAGAGGTATGGGGCACAATTTAAAGCAGTGGTTCTCAACCTTTTAGAGCCGCGACCCCCATTATAACAGTTAATTAGGATCGTGACCCCCCACCCGGGTCAGACCATGGGAAAAACAGGGACATTAACCCGTTAACTCCCGCCTGAACCGAGCACATTTTCTCCAGTTTGGCTTTACCCCAGTCCAAAAGCTTCTGGAAAGAAGCTGAGACGAAAACAATGATGGAAATGTGACAGAAAAGTGAGAAAACATTGACAAGAAAGTGACGAAAAATTGATGAAAAAATGATGAAAAAATGACAAAAAAATGACAAAAATGTGAAAAAAATGTGACAAAAATGTGACAAAAAAAATTGACCAAAAATTGACGAAAAACATAACAAAAAAATGACAAAAAATGTGACAAGAAATTGACAAAAAAATGACGAAAAAAATAACAAAATAATGACAAAAAATTGACAAAATGTGACTAAAAAATTACAAAAATGTGAAAAAAAAATGTAACAAAAAAATGACAAAAATGTGATAAAAATGTGATAAAAAATGTACAAAAATGTGACAACAAATGACAAAAAAATGATGAAAAAGTTACAAAAATGAGTTGAACACCCAACCAAAAAGTGATGAACAAAAAATCTGATGACGTGAGGAAAAAGATCCTCTCGGTTCAGGCGGGAGTTAAGAGGTTAACCTATACAACTCTTAAAAAACAAAGAATAACAATGGCTAAAACAAAAATGAATTAAATTTAGAACAAATAATGGCACCCTGGTAAAATAACATGTACGCTACGACACCATAATAATAATATTACAATATATATTTTATCTATATGCTCTGGCGACCCCCCAAATTTGTCTCGTGACCCCCTAGTGGGTCCCGACCCCCACGTTGAGAACCCCTGATTTAAAGGTTAGTGCTAGATCGTGTGCTCCGGAGGGACGGTCTGCTGTGATTTTGTATAGATCTATGAGTTGGTTTGTCTAAAAATACAAATAATCCTAATCCTTAAGGTTAACCCCTTAACTCCCACCTGAACCGAGCACATTTTCTCCAGTTTGGCTTTACCCCAGTCCAAAAGCTTCTGGAAAAAAGCTGTGAAAATAGCGACAAAACTGAGAGGAAAACAATGATGGAAATGTGACAAAAAAGTGACGAAAAATTGATGGAAAAAGTGGCAAAAATGTCACAAGAAATTGACATTAAATTTACGAAAAAATGACAAAAATGTCACAAAAAAATTACAAAAAATTGACAAAAAATTGACAAAAAAATGTGATAAAAAATTGACAAAAATGTGACAAAATGTGACGAAAAAATGACAAAAAATGTGATAAAAAATTGACAAAAATGTGACAAAATGTGACGAAAAAATGACCAAAAATGTGATAAAAAAATGTCAAAAATGTAACAAAAAAATGACAAAAAATATGATAAAAAATTGACAAAAATGTGACAAAAATGAGTTGAACGCCCAACAAAAAAAATTTGGAAAAAAAATCTGATGACGTGAGGAAAAAGATCCTCTCGGTTCAGGCGGGAGTTAAGAGGTGAACCATTTCCTTGGCCCTAACCCTTAATTTGTGTCATGATATCTCACGTTTTCACAGCAGACTGTCCCTCCGGAGCAGACGATCTAGCACTAACCCAATTTAAACCTCTGCTAGTCGAAGGTGTTGCGGCACTAACTACTGATCCACGGCCCTTAACCCCGTGTACGCTTCAATATACGGCCCCCCATGAAAAAAAGTTTGGACACCCCTGCCTTAAAGGGACTATAGGGAGTTTAAAAATGTTAAAACCAAGTATTTTCCTCCTACATGCTCCAGCCATGTCCTAATGTGTAGAATGAGCTCAGATCTGCCTCTAAAATCCTGCACTGTCGCTCAAAAAAGGTGTCACTTCGGGTCTGAATTGCCGTTATGCACGAGGTTAATATAGAAGCTGCAGTTACGCATATGGCCTGAGGTGGCAGTAGTGAGTGTAAAATGGCCAACTTGCATCCAGCCCCTTTAAAGGAGCTATCCCTGATTTTTTTTTATTTTCTGTCATTGGAATAAAATGTGCTTTGTCCTTTAGTATATGGTAAAAGCAGACATTTATCCCCAAACACGGGTTTTAAAGCCTTTTAAACAGTTATAAAATGTCAGGCTGGTAGGTATTTTTTATAGTGAAGGGACAGTTTTCCTCTCTGAAAGTTGTGAAACTTGGTTTAAACTCAGTCCCTGTGACGAATTTTAATGTGTAATGTGTTAATGGATCTTCAACTATAGCTATACACACAATCTACACAAGGATCTCCCTAGTATTTAAACACATATCCAGCCCATGTGTCCGAATAAAGGACTATTATTTGTGCCAGTGGACGATGGTTATTCCAGGTTAGCCCCGTTAGCTTGTTACAATCGCCTACAGCTCATTGTTGATGAAAAGTCCACAATAAACCACAAATGCATCAGTGTGTGATCATCTCAAAGGCTGCTTTATATAGTTACTGCTTTATTGACGTTGTTTTTGCATAATATTTGTTTTCACAGGACTTACACACAGACTCAATAAAGTTGTGTTGGGCAGAGAGAGATGTCAGTGCTTATGAAATGGCACTGACAGTAAAACAGTAGGTGTCAGTAGTAAGCCCTGCTCTGTACCCCCATCCAACACCCCTCACTCCCCTCCACACGCTGCCTGTGATGCATTCAAGTGACAAAAAAGCGCAAAAATGTCACAAGAAATTGATAAAAAATGGACGAAAACATGACAAAAAAGTGACGAAAAAGTAAAAAAAAATTTGACAAAAAAAATGTGATAAAAAAAAATGTGATAAAAAATTGACGAAAAAATGGCAAAAATGTCATAAAAAAATTACAAAAACATTACCAAAAATTGACGAAAAAATGACAAAAAAGTTACAAAAATGACAAAAAAATTGGACAAAAATGTGACAAAAAAGTTACAAAATTTGACAAAAAATGACAAATTGACCAAAAAATGCCAAAAATGTGATAAAAACTTGACAAAAACATTACAAAAAATTGACAAAAAAATGACAAAAAAGTGACCAAAAAGTTACAAAAAATGACAAAAAATGACTAAAAAATGACAAAAATGTGATAAAAAATTGACGAAAACATTACCAAAAATTGACGAAAAAATGACAAAAAAGTTACAAAAATGACAAAAAATTGGACAAAAATGTGACAAAAAAGTTACAAAATTTGACAAATAATGACCAAAAATTTACCAAAAAATGACCAAAAAATGACAAAAAAGTGATAAAAAATTGAAAAAAACACATTACAAAAAATTGACAAAAAAATGACAAAAAAGTTACAAAAAATGACAAAAAATTGACAAAAAATGACCAAAAATGACAAAAAAGTTACAAAAATGACAAAAATTTTGACAAAAATTTGACAAAAAATGACAAAAAAGTTACACAATTTGACAAAAAATGACCAAAAATGTGACAAAAAAGTTACAAAATTTGACAAAAAATGACAAAAAATGACCAAAAAGTTACAAAAAATTAAATGTTTTTCCCACCAAACTTCGACACATCCAGGAGGGTTAAAATATCGACCAGTGAATGTAGTTATGTGTCTTGGATTTTCTGTTGTTTTTTTCCGTGCTTTTCCTCACCTGTGCGTCCAGCTCCATGATGTGGGCCACCTTGTTCCAGCCGAAACCCACGAAGCGGCGGTCGTACTCGGGAGTCGAACTGGAGACCATGACGTACGGCTCAAAGTCGGGCTCCCACTGCACGCGGTACGGCGTGGTCGACGTGCGCCACTTGGCGAAGTTGGTCGGAGCGTGGCCTTTGGTCCAGACGTGATACCTGAACGTGAAGAGCGTCCCCATGTCCAGCTGGGACAGCAGCTCGGCCTTGGACTTGGGGAAGGACAGTCGGTACCTCAGTGTCTCGAAGGCAGGGACCACCAGGGCCTTCTTACTGTGGGACATGTCCAACTGCAACACAGACCTCCTGCAGACAGAGAGAGCAGAGGGGTGTGAAGAACCAGGACCATTTCTGGATACTACAAAAAGTAAATATCAAGCATTGGCTTAAATGACTTGAATGGAGGAAATGTATCTTGTTTTCAGCGGTTTTCACTCATTTAGACACTTTTCCTGATCGGACCGAGTTTGCTTTGCTTGTTTGAGGACATTTCAGACCAGTTCTAGGGTAAATCTCGCTTGAAATAAGAAAGTAAAATTGATCAGCTGCAAAACAGACGATTTCAGATTTTTGATTTTCATTAAAAGCTTTAAAAAAAATCTTGTTACACATGGAAGTTGGAACCTTTTTAACCTCTTAACTCCCGCCTGAACCGAGAGCATGTTCTTCAGTTCAGCTTTACTTGGGTAAAGCTGAACTGAAGAAAATGCTCCTGTAGGCCAGTGTAACACCTCATTTGAAAGCTAAGATCTTTCTTTTTTTGTCATTTTTTTGTAATTTTTTTTGTAATTTTTTGTAATTTTTTTTTAATTTTTTGTAAATTTTTTTGTAATTTTTTTTGTCGTTTTTTTGTCATTTTTTTGTCATTTTTTGTCATTTTTTGTCATTTTTTTGTCATTTTTTTGTCATTTGTTTGTCATTTTTTGTCATTTTTTTGACATTTTTTGTCATTTTTGTCATTTTTTTGTCATTTGTTTGTCATTTTTTGTCATTTTTTGTCATTTTTTTGTATTATTCTTTTATTTTTTTTTGTCATTTTTTGTCATTTTTTGTCTTTTTTGTCATTTTTTTGTCATTTGTTTGTCATTTTTTGTCTTTCTTTCCCCATTGGCAAAGAAAATGACCTGAAATAAGGACAAAATGTATCGAAACGAGTCGGAAACATCTCAGAACAAGTGAAATAATCCAGGACAAACGCCCAAGAACTTCTTAACTCATCAAAACAACTAAAATTTGGATTATTATGCTCAAATTGAGATGTTTATACTGATCTAGTTAAATGCTTTTTGCAGTGTGGGAAGGGTTTGGGCCACATAAGACATTTCTTAGCGTGACTGCCAAGGGTTTCAACATTTTCTCATGATACCAAGTCTCGAGAACCATGTGCAGAGACGGAATAAATGCAATGTGAATTAGTGCTGTGATTGATGACTGATGAGAACAACAGTCTCTGGATTCAGAAGTTCTAAAAAAAGGTCTTCCTCTTCCGATTTTGCAAGCAAGAACACTCAATGAGGTAAGAAAGTAGGGCTGTTCAATTAATCGAAATTCGATTACGATTTCGATTACAACAGTAAACGATTACAAAATTAGCATAATCGCAAAAAAATCGATTATAATTATTTTTTTTCAATTTTCTTTTTTTTCTCTTTTTTTGTTTTTCAAAAAAAAAAATGTTTTCAATTTTTTTTCCTACTTTTTAATTTTTGGATTTTTGTCTTTTTCTGCTGGATTTTTGTCACTTTTTTGCTGGATTTTTGTCACTTTTTTGCTGTTTTTTTGTCACTTTTTTGCTGTTTTTTTGTCACTTTTTTGCTGGATTTTTGTCACTTTTTTGCTGTTTTTTTGTCACTTTTTTGCTGTTTTTTTGTCACTTTTTTGCTGGATTTTTGTCTTTTTTTTTGATGGATTTTTGTCTTTTTTTCTGCTGGATTTTTGTCACTTTTTTGCTGGATTTTTGTCACTTTTTTGCTGGATTTTTGTCACTTTTTTGCTGTTTTTTTGTCACTTTTTTGCTGGATTTTTGTCTTTTTTCTGCTGGATTTTTGTCACTTTTTTGCTGGATTTTTGTCTTTTCTTTTTGATGGATTTTTGTCACTTTTTTGCTGGATTTTTGTCACTTTTTTGATGGATTTTTGTCTTTTTTCTGCTGGATTTTTGTCACTTTTTTGATGGATTTTTGTCACTTTTTTGATGGATTTTTGTCACTTTTTTGATGGATTTTTGTCACTTTTTTGATGGATTTTTGTCACTTTTTTGATGGATTTTTGTCACTTTTTTGATGGATTTTTGTCACTTTTTTGATGGATTTTTGTCACTTTTTTGCTGGTTTTTTGTCACTTTTTTGCTGGATTTTTGTCTTTTTTTGTTGGATTTTTGTCACTTTTTTGATGGATTTTTGTCACTTTTTTGATGGATTTTTGTCACTTTTTTGCTGGATTTTTGTCTTTTCTTTTTGATGGATTTTTCTCTTTTTTCTGCTGGATTTTTGTCACTTTTTTGATGAATTGTTGTCACTTTTTTGATGGATTTTTGTCACTTTTTTGATGGATTTTTGTCACTTTTTTGATGGATTTTTGTCACTTTTTTGCTGGTTTTTTGTCACTTTTTTGCTGGATTTTTGTCTTTTTTTGTTGGATTTTTGTCACTTTTTTGATGGATTTTTGTCACTTTTTTGCTGGATTTTTGTCTTTTCTTTTTGATGGATTTTTCTCTTTTTTCTGCTGGATTTTTGTCACTTTTTTGATGAATTGTTGTCACTTTTTTGATGGATTTTTGTCACTTTTTTGATGGATTTTTGTCACTTTTTTGCTGGATTTTTGTCACTTTTTTGCTGGTTTTTTGTCACTTTTTTGCTGGATTTTTGTCTTTTTTTGTTGGATTTTTGTCACTTTTTTGATGGATTTTTGTCACTTTTTTGCTGGATTTTTGTCTTTTCTTTTTGATGGATTTTTCTCTTTTTTCTGCTGGATTTTTGTCACTTTTTTGATGAATTTTTGTCACTTTTTTGATGGATTTTTGTCACTTTTTTGATGGATTTTTGTCACTTTTTTGATGGATTTTTGTCTTTTTTTGATGGATTTTTGTCACTTTTTTGATGGATTTTTGTCACTTTTTTGATGGATTTTTGTCATTTTTTTGATGGATTTTTGTCACTTTTTGGATGGATTTTTGTCACTTTTTTGATGGATTTTTGTCATTTTTTTGATGGATTTTTGTCACTTTTTTGATGGATTTTTGTCTTATTTTGATGGATTTTTGTCACTTTTTTGATGGATTTTTGTCACTTTTTTGATGGATTTTTGTCACTTTTTTGCTGGTTTTTTGTCACTTTTTTGCTGGATTTTTGTCACTTTTTTGATGGATTTTTTTAAAGGCAACAAATAATCGTTTGAATAATCGTGATTTCAATTATGACAAAAATAATCGTGATTATTATTTTTTCAATAATCGAGCAGCCCTATAAGAAAGAACCCTAGAGTGCCAGCTAAAGACTTACAGAAATCAACAGCTCTAAAAAAAAAGGAGTTTGGCCATTGACCCGACCCCCATCTATCGGAGCGTGGGAGGGCATCTGGCTCACCTGAGGTACTCGTAGAGGCCGTACATGGGCAGGAAGTCGATGTCGGACAGGAACATGTAGGGCGTCTGGACCTCCCTCATGGCCACGTTGCGCAGCAGGTTGACGGGGTAGAACTGTCCCTCCTGGGAAAGGATTCGTTTAGGTCCAGTTCATAGAGACACGCACAGTTTTTCATTGGACAATTTCGGCCCGCGAGACGATTTTAATCCGGACGGCGGATTGTGGAGCACAAATTCCAGAGTGTGTAAAAAAACAAAAACAAAAAGGCAAGTCTCTAGCTCGCTTCCTGGGCGGAGTTTTGAAGAAGAAAAAAATAAAAGAAGAATAAAAAAGAAGAAGAAGAAGGAAAGGCAGAAGAAGGAGAAGAAGAAGGAAAGGAGGAGGAAGAAGGAGGTAAGGAGGAGGAGGTGGAGGAGGAGGAGGAGGAGAAGAAGTAAGGAGGAGGGGAAGAAGGAGGAGAAGAAGAAGAGGAGGAAAGACAGAAGAAGAAGAAGAAGGAGGAGGAGGAGAAGGAGGGGAAGAAAGAGGAGAAGAAGAAGGAGGAGAAGAAGAAGGAGGAGAAGAAGAAGAAGGAGGTAAAGAGGAGGAGGTGAGGAGGAGGAGAAGAAGTAAGGAGGAGGGGAAGGAGGAAGAAGAAGGAGGAGAAGAAAAAGAAGAAGAAAAAGGAGGAGGAAGAAGAAGAAGAATGCGGTAAGGAGGAGGGGAAGAAGGAGGAGAAGAAGAAGAGGAGGAAAGGCAGAAGAAGAAGGAGGAGGAGGAGAAGGAGAAGAAGAAGAAGAGGAGGTAAGGCAGAAGAAGAAGGAGGTCAGGAGGAAGAAGAAGGAGGGGAAGAAGAAGAAGAAGGGGGAGAAGAAGAGGAGGTAAGGCAGAAGAAGAGGAGGAGGTAAGGAGGGAGAAGGAGGAGAATAAGAAGAAAAAAAAGGAGAAAAAAGGAGAAAAAAAGAAGAAGAAGAAAAAGAATGTGGTAAGGAGGAGGGGAAGAAGGAGGAGAAGAAGAAAAAAAAGAAGAAGAAAAAAGAAGAAAAAGAAGAAGAAAAAGGAGGAGGAGGAAGAAGAAGAAGAAGAATGCGGTAAGGAGGAGGGGAAGGAGGAGAAGGAGAAAAAAAAGGAGGAAAAAAAAGGAGAAAAAGAAGAAGAAGAAGAGGAGGAGGTAAGGCAGAAGAAGAAGAAGAAGAAGGAGGAGGTAAGGAGGAGGAGAGGAGAAGAAGGAAAAGGAGAAGAAGAGAAGGAAGAAGAAGAAGAAGGAGGAGAAGGAGGAGAAGGAGGAGGAGAAGAAGAATGAATAAAATAACCAGAATGCTCACTACTATTCCACACATGTCCAGCAGAGGGCGCAGTACAGAAGCTTCCACAGTAGAAGCAGTCTAATCTGTGACATAAAAGACTGATGTTCTTGCTCATTAGGTCCTGAGCAGCTAAAAGGCGTCACCTTGTAGACGATGTGATACCCGACGTTGGCGCGGCTCAGCAGGACCTCCGAGCCCTGGGCGTAACGCAGGAACTGCTGCGCCTCCGCGTCCGACAGGTACAGGGCCAGGCTGATGGGACCGTCCCAGTGCTTACAGATGGCTTCTAACATCTGCAGCCTGCAAGAGAGGAGGACACGGCTGAACCGGGACCCAACCAGGACCAGGGCCGGTCTAGAATAATTTTTGGAAGATCGCATTTTGAGGGACTATTTTCTAGCAGATCACTCCGCCACCGCGTAGTTTATACAACCACGAAGCTGATGCTGCTCAAATATAAAGTCTTTTAAATACAAAAGGGTTAAAATTATTCTATGGACACAGACATTTATATGGTTAGTCTGGCGTTACAAGTGATTTGCCTCAGGTGCTCTGACTGTTTTTAATGCAGGCTAGCTGATACCATAGAAATGCGCTAGCCTTGCATTAGCCTAGCGCCACGAAACTCTTCAAACATAAGAACTGCATAAATTACAACAACAAAAAATATCTCCAGAAATTAGCAACACCCTGGATAACTAGGAAATGAGGCCCTATGTCAAAAATCCTGAAACATCCCTTTAATGCCGACTTAACTGTGTGAATAAACAAGTTTGACGAAGATGAAGAAGATGGAGCTCGTTATAACCTACTCTGGACACACCTGTTCTTTATTCTTACCTAACGATAATGTCACGGAGAAAAAGAAGCGCGTTTGGCTACGTGGACAGGATTATATACAGTCTATGATTCAACCTTCCTAAAGAAGAGGCCACTCCCGTCAGAAGTTGTTTTTTTTCTCCGGGATTCGGCGACTATCAGCCAAAATATTGTTTTCTGTGACTGTCACTGATGGATGTTTGGTGAACCTTCACCAGAATCAAAGGATTCTGGTGAAGGATGGATTCACTTTTATAACCAACGCGAATCCCATAATGTAAACAGCGATGGACCAGAGCGGTGAGTCAATCCAAACGCGGGTTAGCTTGTGTGTTAGCATATTAGCATGTGTGTTAGTATATTAGCATGTGTGTGTTAGCATATTAGCTTGTGTGTTAGCATATTAGCTTGTGTGTTAGCATATTAGCATGTGTGTGGTAGCATATTAGTATGTGTGTGTTAGCATATTAGCTTGTGTGTTAGCATATTAGCATGTGTGTTAGCATATTAGCATGTGTGTTAGCATATTAGCATGTGTGTTAGCATATTAGCATGTGTGTGTTAGCATATTAACTTGTGTGTTAGCATATTAGCATGTGTGTTAGCATATTAGCATGTGTGTGTTAGCATATTAGCATGTGTGTGTTAGCATATTAGCATGTGTGTTAGCATATTAGCATGTGTGTGTTAGCATATTAGCTTGTGTGTTAGCATATTAGCTTGTGTGTTAGCATATTAGCATGTGTGTTAGCCATTTATGAAGCTGTGTTGCAGATGTCAACTCCTTATAACTGCATCGTGAAGCAATTTCACTTATTGCTGTTTATTTATATTACGGTAAAGTATGAGCGGAGAGAGGGGGCGGAGTTAACTGAATCGAAGCGTTTTGTCTTCCAGGTTTGAAAAATACCTCCAGAAAATACTTATATTTATCACAAAAACGAGTGCTCCATAGTGGTAGAGGTACAATATATCATATAAATGCCTATACTTAACTTTGGACTGGCTAAAATAGCAGGATACAGATGCTTTAAAAAATCCCGGCATTAGTATTTAGTCAACATTAATTATTGTGAGTCACCCCCACTCTAAAACAAATCTAACCCAGGTCTAACCCGGGCCGTACCGGTCCATGGACAGCTGCGCGACCAGCGTGACGTCGGTGCGGTCCGGCGAGGGCGTGTAGTCGTAGTGCAGGTAGTACAGGTGAGTGCGGTGGACGGTGAAGCGCTCCCGTCTGAACTCGTAACACGGGTCGTCCTCGTCCAGCTCCGACAGGGTCCTCTGCAGCTGAGGACGGAGACACGGGGGGGGGGGGGTCAGCTTTCACCGGAGAACCCTGGCGGGGGCGGGACTCTCTTACCTTCTCGGTGTTGAGGTCCGGCTCGCTGGGACACCCGAACAGCTCCCGCCGCAGCAGGTTCCCGTCGTACTCCAGGAAGGTCAGGTACAGGTTTCGGAAGAACTCCACGTGCTTGTTCTTCACGCGCAGCTTCTTTGGGGAGTTCCAGTGGATCACCTGCAGGGGGAGTTATAGTTTCATTGCAGAGCAGGGTGGGATCAGAGAAGTGGGAAGATGTTTTAGTTAGGGGGCGCTGAGGGACAGAATTCACCCCCAAAATACTTTTTCTGTGCATAAATCCTGTTTATTAACCTCTTAACTCCCGCCTGAACCGAGAGCATTTTCTCCAGTTCAGCTTTACCCAAATCCTGTAGGCCAGTGTAACGCCTCATTTGAAAGCTAAGATCTACAAAACTACTTTTTCTGTTGGGCAGTCATCTCATTTTTGTACCTTTTTCGTCAAATTCTTCGCATTTTTTCGTCAAATTCTCATCACTTTTTTGTCAATTTTTTCCTCAATTTTTCGACAAATTTTGCTCACTTTTTCGTCAGTTTTTTGTCATTTTTTTGTCATTTTTTTGTCAATTTTTCATAAATTTTTTCTAAATTTTTCGTAAAATTTTTCTCACTTTTTTGCCACTTTTTCACCAATTTTTTCTCAATTTTTCGTTAAATTTTTCTCACTTTTTTGTCAATTTTTGTCATTTTTAAAAAAAAAAATTGTCACTTTTTAATCCATTTTATTTTCTCAATTTTTTGTCTATTTTGTCTCAATTTTTTGTCAATTTTTTTGTCAATTTTGTCTCCATTTTTTGTCAATTTTTTGTCACTTTTTCATCAATTTTTTCTAAATTTTTTATCAAATTTTTCTCACTTTTTTGTTCATTTTTTGTCCATTTTTGCCAATTTTTTGTAATTTTTTTGTAAATTTTGTCACTTTTTCATCCATTTTTTTCTCAATTTTTTGTCAATTTTTTCTCACTTTATTGTCCATTTTTTGTCCATTTTTGTCATTTTTTTGTAAATTTTTTGTCCATTTTTTCTCAATTTTCCATCCATTTTTTCAAACTTTTTAGCAAATTTTTTGTCACTTTTTCGTCCATTTTTTTTCAATTTTTTGTCAAATTTTTGTCATTTTTTGTAAAAAAAATTGTCACTTTTCGTCAATGTTTTCTCACTTTTTTCACATTTTCATCCTTGTTTTCATCTCAGTTTTGTTGCTATTTTCACACCTTTTTTCCAGAAGCTTTTGGACTGGGGGCAAAGCTGGAGAAAAAGTGCTCGGTTCCGGTGGGAGTTAAGGGGTTAAACAGTATTTACAGCCAAGTTTGAGTAAAAAAAAAAGATCTCCATTGTATAATCGGATGCACAATATCCCTCTGTCCCTTCGCCTTTTCTGTCAGCGTAGTATTTACTCTCCAAGACAATTAATAAGTTAAAAAATCGCAACTTGCTACGACACCTGCAGTTGCGCTTATGGCCTCTAGGGGCAAGAGTTACTTAGAACAGCCGGTTGAGACGGCGTAAAAGCGATAACGATTTTAAGGATTTCTCTTCACCTTCAGGTCGGAGACGTCCTTGTAGCATTTCTCGGAGCGCGTGTGGTCCGACAGCTGCACGTTCCAGTAACACGGGAGCGGGTAGACCATGAAGGGGTTCTGCTTGATCACCGCGTTAAAGATGTCCTGAAGAAAACACACAAATACACAATAAACAAAAACAACAATATTTACCATTTACAAGGGCTGTTCTGGTTGTTTGTTTGAGGACATTTCAGACCAGTTCTAGGGTAAATCTCGCTTTGAAATAAGAAAGTAAAATTGCCAATGAGATAAGAGCGATTTTCTTGCCCCTTTGGCAAAGAAAATGACCTGAAATAAGGATGAAATGTGTCGAAACGAGTCAGAAACATCTCAGAACAAGTGAAATAATCCAGGACAAATGCCCAACAACTTCTTAACTAGTCAAAACTACTCAAATTTGAATTATTATGCTCAAATTGAGATGTTTATACTGATCTAGTTCAATACTTTTTGCAGTGAACACACAGTGGCATCTCTCTTCATTTACATCTAGATAAACACAGTCTTATTTCAGAAGGAATAAATCAACCGAACCAAATTAAACTAATTTATAATTTAAAAAACTCAAATCATTAAAAGTAAGTGCTTAAAGAGGGGGTATTATGCTTTTTTCAATCACATAGCACCAGTCTATATCACACTACAATGATGACGAAACCTTCTGTTGGTCTGTAAATGCAGTAAATTACCGTAAATTCTCTCGGCTGGCGGAGGCAAATTAAAGCCGGTCTCTAAAACAGGCCGGGGCTTTTATTAGAAACTATAGCTGTAGAAATATTCCCCATGTTAGGAATTTGTCTCATACTGGTGTAAATGAAAACTCACGTGCAGGAAGTAACAAACGGGAACCCGGGCCGAGAGGGGGGACGCTGTGGAGGAGCTGATCCGAGCGTAACTTTGACACAGATTTAGCCACTTTTCAAACCTCCTGTGACGATATTTGGAAACAGGGCAACAAATGTTGCGTGACCCTCCAGGGTTTTAATAAAATCTCCATCGCGTCTTCAAAGCACGTCCAGCTGCTCCGTGTGCAGGTCAGTCTCACGCCTCAAAATAACTCCTCCCATCAGCGCGAGCGTCTCGTCTTCTCTCGGGTCAGTCTCATGATCGATCACAAACACAAACGCTCCGTCTAAACTCGCCTTTTACACGAGATAACAACAAATAATCCGGTCCTTGGTAAAAACGAAACAGAAACCTGCAGTGACACTGATGTCAAAGCTCCGCTAACAGCAACGAAACACTTCCTGTTGTCCCGACAAAATAAAAGGCGTCAATGTTCCAGCCGCTGGGAGAGGGTTTGAAATGTTCATTAATAAATGAACCTAATATTTTAGGTGCAAATGGACACAAATCTCGTTTTTCTTTGTTTTCCTGGTCGTCCGTTTGGCTCAAATAGAAATAAAGGCCTGTCTCTAATTGTGGCCTGGTTCCAATAAAGGCCTGGTCCCAGATGCCCTTGAGTAAATAAAGGCCCCGGCCTATATTAGAGCATTTACGGTATCACAAAATCAATATTTAGTCCCACCCCTACTGCCAGGATCAGGAAGAGGAAGAGTTCCAGAGCGGAGGAGCAGATGTGGTCTGTGCTTCAGCTTCAGCTCGGGCCAAATAAATACTGTATAGTTGTTGTAGTAGCAGCACTAGTAGTACTAGTTGTAGCGGTAGTAGTACCTGATCAGCCAGGGAGGTGGACAGCATCCCCATGAGCTCCCTCTCTGCCGTCAGCCTCCACATCTGCTCCCAGCGCAGCTTCCTCAGACGATCCAGCAGCAGCAGGATCACGCCTGGACACAAAAGAGTGAAAGATCCGACGTTAAACCCGAAAATCCCGAGAGGAGACGGGTCAGCACCAAGCCGCTTCCTCGCACGGCTCAGGAGTTGAAACATGGAGCTGAAAAGCACCGCTCCAGCCAGTCCCACTCTCCAAAGGGTTCTGAAATCCTAAAGGGACTGACAGTCATTAGTCCCAGTGTTAAAGCCCCTTCTCAGTGCAGGGCGGGAGCAGTAGTAACAAAAGTAGTAGTAGTGATAGTAGTAGCTGCAGTACCTGTATTGAAGCCCCTCCCCAAGGCGGGCCAGGGCCGGTGGTTCTTCCACAGATTTCCTAAATACCAGTCGCTCTGGTTCTCCACCAGACCCAGCACCTGCTGAGCTGCACAGACACACAGACAGTATGAAAACACTGGGGTAGGGCTGCTCGATTATTGAAAAAATAATAATCACGATTATTTTTGTCATAATTGAAATCACGATTATTCAAACGATTATTTGTTGCCTTTAAAAAAATCCATCAAAAAAATGACAAAAATCCGTCAAAAAAAGACAAAAATCCAGCAAAAAAGTGACAAAAATCCAGCAAAAAAAGGACAAAAATCCATCAAAAAAAGAGAGAAAAATCCAGCAAAAACTGACAAAAATCCAGCAAAAAAAGACAAAAATCCAGCAAAAAAGTGACAAAAATCCAGCAAAAAAAGTGACAAAAATCCAGCAAAAAAAGGACAAAAATCCATCAAAAAAAGAGAGAAAAATCCAGCAAAAACTGACAAAAATCCAGCAAAAAAAGACAAAAATCCAGCAAAAAAAGACAAAAATCCAGCAGAAAAAAGACAAAAATCCAGCAAAAAAGTGACAAAAATCCATCAAAAAAGTGACAAAAATCCAGCAAAAAAAAGAGAAAAATCCTGCAAAAAAATGAGAAAAATCCATCAAAAAAGTGACAAAAATCCAGCAAAAAAAAGAGAAAAATCCTGCAAAAAAAAGGACAAAAATCCAGCAAAAAAGTGACAAAAATCCATCAAAAAAAGAGAAAAATCC
This sequence comes from Gobius niger, assembly GCF_951799975.1. Taxonomy (NCBI): domain Eukaryota; kingdom Metazoa; phylum Chordata; class Actinopteri; order Gobiiformes; family Gobiidae; genus Gobius; species Gobius niger. The sequence goes on along the minus strand of NC_136873.1, from coordinate 5,672,369 downwards.
ATCAAAAAAGTGACAAAAATCCATCAAAAAAGTGACAAAAATCCATCAAAAAAGTGACAAAAAATCCATCAAAAAAGTGACAAAAATCCATCAAAAAAAGAGAAAAATCCATCAAAAAAGTGACAAAAATCCAGCAAAAAAAGAATTTGAAAAAAAAAAAAAATGAAAAAAAATAAATAATAAAATGAAAAAAAATAATAATAATCGATTTTTTGCGATTATGCTAATTTTGTAATCGTTTACTGTTGTTATCGAAATCGAAATCGAATTTTGATTAATTGCACAGCCCTACACTGAGGAGACTTCAGGTACATGTCAGTACTTGTTGATGTTTGTGCGATGACCTCTGACCTTTGAACTTGTGGAACACGGCCCAGAGCTCGGCGATGTCGGTGGCGAAGGTGATGTCCGTGTCCAGAACGATGACCTTCTGCAGAGCGGAGGGCAAGGTCTTCGTCAAAACCAGCTTCATCAGGCCGTAGATGCCGGAGTAATGTTTGTTGGGAATCCACGAGACCTCTGACTGTCGAAAGAGCACGAGACAGGGGTAAGACCAGGACCAGGACCAAGACCAGGACCAAGACCAGGACCAGGACCAGGACCAGGACCAGGACCAGGACCAGGACCAGGACCAGGACCAGGACCAGGAGGAAAACTCAAAAACAGCCCTGGACTCTGACCGGCCCGGCCCAAATGAGCGTGATTGTGACACTTCCACAAAGACATATTTTAACCTGTTACCCCCCGCCTAAACCAAATGCATTCTGTCCTCTTTTGGCTGTGTAGCACCTCATTTGAAAGCTAAGACCCACAAAACTGACCTTTTTCCTCGCGCTGTTGCTGTGTTGTGTCACCTTTTGTATGTTTTTTTTTGTCACTTTTTGTTGAATTTTTGTTGAATTTTTGTTGAATTTTTGTCACATTTTTGTTGAATTTTTGTCACATTTTTGTTGAATTTTTGTTGAATTTTTGTCACATTTTTGTCACATTTTTGTCACATTTTTGTTGAATTTTTGTTGAATTTTTGTTGAATTTTTGTCACATTTTTGTTGAATTTTTGTTGAATTTTTGTCACATTTTTGTCACATTTTTGTTGAATTTTTGTCACATTTTTGTTGATTTTTTGTCACATTTTTGTTGAATTTTTGTTGAATTTTTGTAATTTTTTTGTTGAATTTTTGTTGAATTTTTGTTGAATTTTTGTCACATTTTTGTTGAATTTTTGTCACATTTTTGTCACATCTTTGTTGAATTTTAAATTATCTTTTCTATCATTTTTTGTTGTGTTTTTTTGTCCGTGTTTTCCTCATGTTTTCATGACAATGACAAAAATGTGACAAAAAATGACAAAAAAATGTGATTAAAATATGACAAAAAAATACAAAAATGTGACAAAAATGTGATACAAATGTGACAAAAAAATGACAAAAATGTGACAAAATGTGACAGAAAAATGACTAAAATTGGATAAAAAATTGAAGAAAAAAGGACAAAACTGACAAAAGAAAGACAAAAAAATGATAAAAATGTGACAAAATATGACAAAAAATTACAAAAATGTGATTAAAATTTTACAAAAAAAATACAAAAAATTTACGAAAAAATGACAAAAATGTGACAAAAAAAAAAAAGACAAAACTGACAAAATGTGACAAATAAATGACAAAAATGTGATTAAAATTTGACAAAAAATAAATAAATAATTTGACAAAAAAAATGACAAAAAAAATCTGATGACGTGAGGAAAAAGATACGTCTCCAGTATCGGACCCCTAAAATCCATATTGGTCGGGCCCTAATTGTCGGGTGGCAGAGGGAACCACAGTCGTAGGCCACAAATACCTAATGAAAGTGGAGAAGTAGACGACCACATGCATGCGAGATGTGCCACGAGAATAAACCTTTAGCTACAGCAATTCCTCGCTCAAAGTACAAAAATCTGAACTTTTTCTGTTTAAAACCGGGCTGAAGTGCACCTTGAGCTCGTCTCCGTCGTAGAAGTTGACTCTGACGGCGGGGACCATCCAGGACGTGAAGAGCGAGGACAGGATCTTCTGTGCGATGGAGTCGGTGATGAAGTGGAAGTGCAGAGGGTTCCTCCTGGACACACACACGGATCACAGGAGAGGTCAGTGGTGCCTGGGTTCGACTCCCAGGCCTTGTGGGGTCAAGTCTAGGCTCATTTAATCTACATGAGTGCATCCAGGGAAACAAATCAGATACAGAGCTATATCTGTAATTAACCCCTTAACTCCCACCTGAACCGAGCACATTTTCTCCAGTTTGGCTTCACCCCAGTCTAAAAGCTTCTGGAAAAAAGGTGTGAAAATAGCAACAAAACTGAGACGAAAACAATGATGGAAATGTGACAAAAAGTGACGAAAAATGTATGAAAAAGCGGCAAAAATGTCACAAAAATGTCACAAGAAATCGACAAAAAATGACAAAAATGTGACAAAAAAATGACAAATATTTGATAAAAAAATGACGAAAAAATGACAAAAATGTGACAAAATATGACAAAAAATGACAATAAATGACAAAAAATTACAAAAAAATGTAACAAAAAATGACAAAAATGTGACAAATGTGACAAAAAAAATGACAAAAATTTGACAAAAAATTACAAAAATGTGATTAAAATTTAACCAAAACAATACAAGAATTTGACAAAAAAATGAAAAAAAAAACAATGACAAAATTGTGACAAAATGTGACAAATATTTGATAAAAAAATGACGAAAAAATGACAAAAATGTGACAAAATATGACCAAAAAATGACCAAAAAAGACAAAAAAGACAAAAAAAATGACAAAAATTGGACAAAAAAATTACAAAAAATGTGATTAAAAATTGACAAAAAAAAAAAATGATTAAAAAATCACAAAAATGTGACCAAAAAATTACAAAAAATGACCCAAAAAAAAGAAAAAAAAAAGAAAAAAATGTGATTAAAAATTGACAAAAAGATGACAAAAAACTGACGAAAATATGATAAAAATGTGACAATTTTTTTTTACAAAAATGTGACAATTTTTTTTTTTTTTTACAAAAATGTGATTAAAATTTGGCTAAAAAAATACAACAATTTGACAAAAAAGACAAAAAGACAAAAAAATGACAAAAATGAGTTGAATACCCACCAAAAAAATGGACAAAAATCTGATGACGTGAACAAAAAGATCCTCTCGGTTCAGGCGGGAGTTAAGAGGTTAATACAATTTCAATCTCATTGCAACTCGGACAAACAAATAGAACTGCATGCGGCAGCAAGACAAGAGGATCCTGTGAACTTAAGTGTAAAATAAGGGATTCAAACGATCAGGACCATGTGGATATTTGAGGAGCCTCCACAGCATCCAGGAAAGGCCTCATTTATCGTTTTTATCATTAAAACAAATCGAAAATCGAAAACCGAGGAGGTCCTGACCTGTGGAACAGCACGGACTTGACCAGCGTGACCACGTCCCGGCTGGCGTTGTACCCGGCGCAGACGATGGCCACGTGGATCGTCTGAAAGAGAGAGAGACGCGCTCGATCCCGGCTCATTCGTGAAACCATCTCACCAGTGTGTGAACCTCTCACCTCACACTTGTCCACGACGGGCTGCTGGCTGCAGTCGGAGCCGTTGGCCCCCCGGTGGGCCCCCCGCAGCCCCCCCCGCAGGGCCTCGCTGTCCCCCGTGCCCTCCTCGGACTGGGCCTTGCCCCGACTCCTGGACAGGGTCTGGCTCCGGGTCCGATTTGAGATCTGTTTGAGGCGACACATGTTTTAGCGTAGGTATCGGAAAAGAGGGTGCACTACAAAAAGTAAATATCAAGCATTGGCTTAAATGACTTGAATTGAGGAAATGTATCTTGTTTTGAGCGGTTTTCACTCATTTAGACACTTTTCCTGATCGGACCAAGTTTACTTTGCTTGTTTGAGGACATTTCACACCAGTTCTAGGGTAAATCTCGCTTGAAATAAGAAAGTAAAGTTGATCAGCTGCAAAACAGACGATTTCAGATTTTTGATTTTCAATAAAAGCTTTACTCAAAAAAAAAAAAATCTTTTTGTTACATTTTGTCATTTTTTTTGTCATTTTTTATTTATTTTATAATTTTTTTGACATTTTTTTGTCATTTTTTTTCTTTTCTTTTTTTTTTCTTTTTTGTTATTTTTTGGTCATTTTTTGTCACTTTTTTGTCACTTTTTTGTCACTTTTTTGTTATATTTTTTGTCATTTTTGTCATTTTTTTGTCATTTTTTTTGTTTTGTTTTTTGTCATTTTTTGTCATTTTTTTTGCCATTTTTTTTGCCATTTTTTTTTGTCATTTTTGTCATTTTTTGGTCTTTTTTTGGTTATTTTTGTGTCATTTTTTTGGTCATTTTTTGTCATTTTTTGGTCTTTTTTGGTTATTTTTTTTGCCATTTTTTTTTTCTCAAAAAGTTGCATCTTTAAAGTACAGGTATTGAAATGAATGCAACCATATCTGGCCCTGTTTATACATATCTTCACTGCAAAAAGTGGATTCTAAGCAAGTAAAAAATGTCTTAGTTTAAGTAATAAGTTCTTATTTTTTCCCTAAAAAGTAATAATGTTTTGCCGAGCAAAGTTTTCTTGAGAAAAAAAAATCTTATTTTAGGAAATAAAATCTGCACTGGAAAAAATGCCATCTTATCTTGGAAAAATAGCTTGATTTGTACTTGAAATAAGACTTTTGATGCTGATTCTGACTAGGTTTAGACTCGTCTTGAAATAAGATTGCCAATGGAACAAGCATTAATTTGCGTAAAATAAGACAAAAAAAACCTGAAATGAGACAAAATGGTCAAAGACAAGAAAAATCTGTCTAGTTTCATTGGCAATCTTGTTTCAAGACGAGTCAAAACCGTATCAAAAGCAGCATTAAAAGTCTTATTTCAAGCACTTTTAAGTCATTTTTGTCTAAGATAAGATTTCATTTTTTCCAGTGTGGCCATTTCTTGTTCAGATATATTTGCTAAAACATGCTAATTTTTCTTGTAACAAGAAAGAAAAACTTTTTGAATCTTCTTCAACTTTAGACAAAGAATATTTTTTCTTATTTTAAGAAAAACTAAGATCAACAACTCTTAATGTAAGAACTGATTCTCACAGAGAGATAATACATTCCATTCTTTAAAGTGGGCGGCTCGGTCCTGGGTTCGATTCCCACCAGGACGGGGCCTTTCTGTGTGGAGCATGTTTTCCCCATTTCTACCACTAAAAACATGTACAATAGGTGAATCCTCCAGCAGGTGATTCTGACCATCAGCCTGGCTCCACATCATGGAGACGGGTCTTAAATATTAGTATTTATTAAGAACATTTTGCTCAAAATTGTGAGTAATTTAGAACATTTTACTTACTATTATTTTCATTATTATAAATGTATGAACTCACTGTAAATACCTGACACCTGGTGCATAAAAAAAAAAAGAAAAAAAGAACATTTTGCTCAAAAATGTGAGTAATTTAGAACATTTTGCTTAAATCAAGCAACATTTAAGTAAAATACCCACTAAATTCACTAAATAAGAAGTTTTCCTTAAATTATTCCATTTTCTGAGGACATTTTGCTTAAATTTAGTGTTTCTTTCTTGTTTTATGATGAGAAAAATATTCTAGGAAAAATAATTCTTAGCAAGAAAAAAATGCTGACCCCATTGGCAGAATGTTTTCCTTTAAAACAAGAAAATGTCTAATTTTAAGATTTTTTTTCCTTGTTTTCAGGAGGGCACTTTTTGCAGTGTTGTGTACAGTTTTATAATTTCCGGCTACAAAAGGTCAAGATGGGTGAACTGCTGCACCCCAAAACACACGAGGTCAGCGGCAGGTTCAATAATCCAATGTGCAGAGAGAAACTTATCAATTTTGACCCAAGTTTTCGCATAACGTTGCCAAAGGAAGAGTCCCAAAAGAACTTGCCTGACACAGAGGGGATCATAGAACATCTGTTGAAAACACTCCAGCCTCACCTCATGGTTCTGGTCTGGACTCTGGTTCAGCTCCTGGTTGAGTCCGGTTCTGGCGAGGGTCTTGGGAGCCCGGCTCAGCTCCCTCCTCAGGGCGCGGTTTTCCTCTTCCACGGCCCGGACGCGCAGCTCCAGGGCCTGACGCTCGCCGGCGCCCTCTGCTGCCGAGGAGGACAGAGGCTCCAAGGGCGTCAGCGAGAAGGACCTCACTGGAAACCAAACAAAAATGGCCGTCACGTGGGATCGTGGCTTAAATACTTAGATTCCGTCCGTACCCTGGAAGCCCACGGCCGACAGGTAGATCCAGGCCAGGGCGGGTACGAAGAGCACAGCCAGCGCCGCCAGCAGCCGCCTCCTCCCGCGGCACACGCCCATGATCCCAAAAATCAGTCTCCCATGATCCTCAGGGGCCGCGGGAACTCAATCTCCCATCATGCAGTGGGACTGTTCAGGATGTGGATGGGAGAAGGTCGGATCCAGGACGTGGCATCGCTCTGGAGCAGAAGAAAGTTTACAACGGTGAATCGAGCAAAGCGGGTACGGACAATGTATTGAGATATGTCATTATTGTGAGACGCGTATTGTATATGAATATGATAACGATACGAATGTGATGATGTGAAAAAAATTCAACAAAGATGTGACAAAAATTCAACAAAGATGTGACAAAAATGTGACAAAAACTGAACAAAAATGTGACAAAAATTAAACAAAAATTCAACAAAAATGTGACAAAAACTGAACAAAAATGTGACAGTTTTTGTCACTCCGCTTCGCGTCGGGGTCCAGTTCGCCCGGTCGGTGCTTATTTTCCTGATAATGACCAGCGTTCTATACATTATCCCGCTTATTATACGGCCATTTGCCAACTGAACACACACAACATAAACTTCGTACACTTTTATGAAGGTCGAAAGGTTTATTTAGTGACATCCGCGACAAATAGTTCCCAAAAGTTTGCGCGTTGCTCGGCAACGTTTTGCTAGGCTAGAAGCAGCAAGGCTAGCAGCTAGCCTAGCTGCTAAGCTGAAGGCGCAGTTGGAGGAATGGTGGTGAATCTCTGGGTAAGTTGAAAGTCAGACTCACGCTAACTTCACGAGTGATTCCCCGACTTCTCTCTCAGTGACGGGACAGATAGTGTCGCTGCTACGTACGGGCGGAGTGATATGAAAACACCAACTCCGTTGCCATTGGCAGCGTCATTATTTTTCTCAGAGGTCCTTTATCAGAAAATAATGACCGGTAGAACGTTGGGAAATCCCATTCAAATCAACGGAGCTTCTACTTACGTTGTGAAGAGCCGTATAATAATTTGAAAGAATCTTGGCCTGGACACTCTTGAGATTTTTAATCTCAGCGACAAAAAAAAAAAGTTATGGCACCATTATTAACGGCACATAGTTGCCTGTATTTGTCATTCCAGTCTAGGGCTGCTCGATTATTGAAAAAATAATAATCACGATTATTTTTGTCATAATTGAAATCACGATTATTCAAACGATTATTTGTTGCCTTTAAAAAAATCCATCAAAAAAGTGACAAAAATCCAGCAGAAAAAAGACAAAAATCCATCCAAAAAAAAAAAGACAAAAATCCATCAAAAAAATTACAAAAATCCAGCAGAAAAAGACAAAAATCCAAAAATTAAAAAGTAGGAAAAAAAAATGAAAACATTTTTTTTTGGAAAAAATAAAAATGAAAATAAAAAAATACTGAAAAAAAAAATTATAATCGTTTTTTTTGCGATTATGCTAATTTTGTAATCGTTTACTGTTGTAATCGAAATCGAATTTCGATTAATTGAACAGCCCTGTTCCTGACTAGTTTTGACCGTAGTATTATTATTATCACTATTAGCCCAGAATTACAACATTTTTCCACATTAATGACGTCAGTGTTGATCTTTTGTTTTGCTGCTGAATTTAGAAAACAGGGAAGACCCTGACGGTACAAATGTTACTTTTTACTTTGTTATAGCATCTGTAAACTCACATTATTAACCCTATGAGTTCTCTCCTTTCTTTACTGATTCCAGCAATGGCCGTTACCACAATATTATTGTCTCTGTCCCTTATTGAACAAATGAAGGCTCTGTCCTACAAAATACAATGAAAGGAGTAAAACATACAGTTTACATTTAATAAAATAATAATAATCATTTCAACTGTAAAACATGAGCTAAACACCGTCGTATATCTGTCTTTACCAGCAGAGGGCGCACTATCGCACACTATCACGGTGGATTGGCTTTTTCTGGTAGATCTGCCTCTGCTCCGGGTCTGCAGTTAAACATTATTGAACTGATCCGTTATTCCCGTGAGTGTCGTTGCACAAAACTGTTCATTCACTTAGACAGATGGCGCCATTTCAAAAACGCGAGCGCCTTAAATCTGCGGTCCCGACTTAGCCGCTGCTCCTCCAGTGAGTCTGTGCACACTCAGCCTCCCCAATAGCGGATCCGAGCGGCGGGGAGAAGCTAACTTGTCCGCTCACCTGATGCGGAGGATCACGAGGCGCTCTCAAACGCGCATTAATCCCACAGATCCAAAAATAGACACCCGGGGGAAGACGGAGCGTGGAGCGTCTGGGGCGAGGCGCGTTCAGCCTACCCTTAAACCCGGCGCAGGAGACCCCCCTCTCCGGGGCTCGATCCGCGTCGACTCCTCGGTCCCTCAGCCCGTGTCCAGACGCAGGAACAAAAAAAACGGCCACAACGCGTTCACACGGAGCCCGAACTACGCGCGTCCCCCGTGCGTAAAAAGCCGTGTCAGCGCGCGCGCGGGGTTCAGACGCGCCAGTGCCGTGCCAGACTAGTGTTAAATCTTTGGGGGTGATTTTTTTTTTCCTGTTGTGCACGGCCTCTCCACAGCAGCGTCTTTCTTCCTGGCGTGACGCAAGGACGGGAGCCAATCACAGGGCGGGGATTGTGCGGACGGACCCGGAGAGTCTGGACGCGCTCGTGGACAGTTAACACGAACGTTATATTCATGTCGCTCTGTTGCTACTTTTTTTTTGCTTTTAGATTTGGGTAAAGCCAAACTAGAGGAAAATTTGACAAAAAATGACAAAAATTAGACAAAAAAAATTACGAAAAAATGACAAAAATGTGACAAAAAATTGATCCAAAAATGACAAAAATTAGACGAAAAAATGACAAAAATGTGCTAAAAAATTGACCAAAAATGACAAAAATTAGATGAAAAAATGACAAAAATGTGACAAAAATGTGATAAAAAATTGATCCAAAAATGTCAAAAATTAGACGAAAAAATGACAAAAATGTGATAAAAAATTGACCAAAAAATGACAAAAATTAGACAAAAAAATGACGAAAAAATGACAAAAATGTGACAAAAATGTGATAAAAAATTGATCCAAAAATGACAAAAATTAGACAAAAAATGACAAAAAATGTGACAAAAATGTGATAAAAAATTGATCCAAAAATGATAAAAATGAGACGAAAAAATGACAAAAATGTGACAAAAATGTGATAAAAAATTGATCAAAAAATGATAAAAATTAGACAAAAAATGACAAAAAATGTGACAAAAATGTGATAAAAAATTGATCCAAAAATGATAAAAATGAGACGAAAAAATGACAAAAATGTGACAAAAATGTGATAAAAAATTGATCAAAAAATGATAAAAATTAGACGAAAAAATGACAAAAATGTGACAAAAATGTGATAAAAAATTGATCCAAAAATGACAAAAATTAGACAAAAAATGACAAAAATGTGATAAAAAATTGAACCAAAAACGATTAAAATTAGACAAAAATTAGACAAAAAATGACAAAAAATGTGACAAAAATGTGACAAAAATGTGATAAAAAATTGATCCAAAAATGATAAAAATTAGAAGAAAAAATGACAAAAATGTGACAAAAATGTGATAAAAAATTGATCCAAAAATGATAAAAATTAGACGAAAAAATGACAAAAATGTGACAAAAATGTGATAAAAAATTGATCCAAAAATGACAAAAATTAGACAAAAAATGACAAAAATGTGATAAAAAATTGAACCAAAAACGATTAAAATTAGACAAAAATTAGACAAAAAATGACAAAAAATGTGACAAAAATGTGACAAAAATGTGATAAAAAATTGATCCAAAAATGATAAAAATTAGAAGAAAAAATGACAAAAATGTGACAAAAATGTGATAAAAAATTGATCCAAAAATGATAAAAATTAGACGAAAAAATGACAAAAATGTGACAAAAATGTGATAAAAAATTGATCCAAAAATGACAAAAATTAGACAAAAAATGACAAAAATGTGATAAAAAATTGAACCAAAAACGATTAAAATTAGACAAAAATTAGACAAAAAATGTGACAAAAATGTGATAAAAAATTGATCCAAAAATGACAAAAATTAGACGAAAAAATGACAAAAATGTGACAAAAATGTGATAAAAAATTGATCCAAAAATGACAAAAATTAGACGAAAAAATTACAAAAACGTGACAAAAATTGACACCAAAAAATGAGTTACAAAAATTAGTTGAATACCCAACCAAAAAATGATGGGAAAAAAATCTGATGACGTGAGGAAAAAGATCCTCTCGGTTCAGGCGGGAGTTAAGAGGTTAAGGCGGGTTTAAAGGGGCTAGGAGCAAGTTGGTCATTTTATGCTCACTACTGCCACCTCAGGCCAAACGTGTAACTGCAGCTTCTATATTAAGCTCGTCTGGGCTCATTCTTCACATTAGGACATGGCTGGAACATGTGGGGGGAGGAAAATACATATTTTAACATTTTTAAACTCCATATAGTCCCTTTAATTTTTTTTAATTTTTAATTTTAAATAGACAAATGTGGTCAAAGTGGCGAGGTAAAAGTGCATCACCCTCCATTAGAAAGGATTAAGAAAAGAAAAAAAATCCTACTTTAGCTTGTTAAAGACAATACAAATTAAATTAAAGGCCCCATCAGATTTTTACATTAAAAATAATGAAAAAGGAAGCCACTAAATCAAAATATCAGCCGCCGTCCAGATTAATTCCTTACTTTCACATCCAAATTCTCTAAAAGGACTCGTGTATTGGCACATTTCACAAATGGCCGGGGTCACTTTTCCAGAAATGCTACAACACTCACCAGCAAATTCATGAAATAGATACAAATGCTTTATAATTGAGTGTTTCGTTCTAAAAATGTCTGAGTTAACAACATTGAGAACAAAAAAATCAGATATTGGGCCTTTAAATATTAGCCTACATTTACTACTTTTGGGAGCATGTGGTTCCGCCTGAACAGCAATAACACGTTAGTTATGCTAGTTCCTCTGAGCTGAAGCTGTGGGCGCTAGTACTTCCTGTTTGTATTCATTTCCATTAAGATTAGCTTCGACCAGTGAGTTTCTGGTAGAAATATTTCCATAGAGGAGACGTTTATGCTTATAAGGATCAGTGAGTTTGTCTTGAAGCTAAAGGCTAATTTAACCTCTTAACTCTGGCCTTTTTGTTGGGTATTCAAGTCATTTTTGTTGCTTTTTTTTTCATTTTTTTTGTCACATTTTTTTTTTTTCATTTTTTGGTCAATTTTTTATCACCTTTTTGCCGTTTTTTTTGTCACATTTTGTCACATTTTTGTCATATTTTTGTCATTTTTTCGTCAATTTTTTCTCACTTTTTTCTCACATTTCCATCATTGTTTTCGTCTCAGTTCTGTCGCCATTTCCACACCTTTTTTTCCAGAAGCTTTTGGACTGGGGTAAAGCCAAACTGTAGAAAATGTGCTCGGTTCAGGTGGGAGTTAAGGGGTTTAATGCATTACACAATTTGAAATAGTGCCTTTTTATGTATATTTTTTTGATAGCATGTTAGCCTTTAGCTTCAAAACAAACTATCAATCCTTTATGATCACAGGCGTCTCCCCTGAACTCGCTACATCATGATTTGAACACAGTAAATCATCGACCGGGAACTCACCGCCCACAACATAATATAAAGACAATGTGATTATTATTCCGGGAAAAGAATACAGACAGGAAGTACTGGCGCTCACACCTTCAGGTCAAAGGAACTAGCATAGCCGTTCTGCGCAACAAGCCAATTGGGCTACACAAAACCATTCAACTTGAAACTTAAACTACTATGTTACTTTAAAAGGAATAGGGCACCGTCTTTCCACACTGAGATGTTCTTACCTGAGCTTAGACGAGTTGATGCGTAGCTGTCTGGTCTTTGTGCGTGCGCTCAGTCACGCAAATGTTAGCATAGCCTCTCCCAGCACAGGCAGATGGCTCCAAACTTGGGCGAAGTTAGAAGCTACCAAACTGTTCCACGTTTTCCGGGATACTACTAAAGTACCCCCTTTATGTAACTAGACTTAGACTTTAGACGTGGTTCTTGTACCCCTCGAGTCCTTCATTTAAAGTACCCCCTAAACTCTAAAGGTGCAGCCAACTATTTACAAAATGATCTGCACACAAAAGCACTGAAGTTCAAACCATATACTGGAAATCACTGTCCAGTAGGGCTGCTCGATTATTGAAAAAATAATAATCACGATTATTTTTGTCATAATTGAAATCACGATTATTCAAACGATTATTTGTTGCCTTTAAAAAAATCCATCAAAAAAGTGACAAAAATCCATCAAAAAAGTGACAAAAATCCAACAAAAAAAAGACAAAAATCCAGCTGAAAAAAAGACAAAAATCCATCAAAAAAATTACAAAAATCCAGCAGAAAAAAGACAAAAATCCAGCAAAAAAAGTGACAAAAATCCATTAAAAAAAAGACAAAAATCCAGAAGAAAAAGACAAAAATCCTGCAAAAAAGTGACAAAAATCCAAAAATGAAAAAAAAATTGAAAAAAAAAAATTGAAGAAAAAAAAAAAGTGAAGAAAAAAAAAAAAAATTGAAAAAAAAAATTATAATCGATTTTTTGCGATTATGCTAATTTTGTAATCGTTTACTGTTGTAATCGAAATCGTAATCGAATTTCGATTAATTGCACAGCCCTACTGTCCAGTTTCTCCTGCTTTAGATGGTTCTACTGTGATGAATATGATGAACGTCTACCCATCCGGCGCCCTCATGTGGAGACAACACACCACGCGGTTTCATGCACTTCTTTAATATTTCCATTTGTCGTCTTCACTGTACAGCCTTAAATATTATACACATACGTCCAAAAGCCCAGGTCCTAAACCAGGTCCAAACAGAGTCCCCCCGGCCTTTCGCGGCCCCGAGTCCCGTCTTCCAGAGCCAGGTCCGGTATCAGAGCCGACGGTGGTTCCTGGACCCAAGTCTGAGGAAAAGTCCTGGTTTAAAAGGAGATCTCAGACAAATGGTTCAAAAAGGTGAAATTGGACTCGTGTGGTATTTTCAGACCTCCACCAGTAGGAAAAAAAAGCATTGACTATGAAAAAAAGGACTCATGTGCCAGGTTATAGCAAATGATGATGTTGATGCTGATGTTGTATTTACAAAAGTAAAGTTTGTTAAGTTTCAATAAACCTTTTTCCCTTGAAGTTAATTTTTCTTTAACCTCTTACCACCCGCCTGAACCGAATGCATTCTGTCCTGTTTGGCCGTTATATAGGTCTGTGTAACACCTCTTTTAAAAGCTAAGACCCACAAAACTGATCTTTTTCCTTGCTTTGTTGCTGTGTTGTGTCACCTTTTTTTTTTTTTTTGGTCACATTTTTGTTGAATTTGGGTCACATTTTTGTTGATTTTTTTGTCACTTTTTGGTTAATTTTTTGTTGATTTTTTGTTGAATGTTTATCACATTTTTGTTGAATTTTTGTTGATTTTTTGTCACATTTTTGTCACTCTTGGGTAAATTTTTGTCGAATTTTTGTCTAATTTTTGTCGAATTTTTGTCACTTTTTTGTTGAATTTTTGTCACATTTTTGTCGAATTTTTGTCACATTTTGGTTAAATTTTGGTTAATTTTTTGTCGAATTTTTGTCACTTTTTTGTAGAATTTTTGTCGAAATTTTGTCACTTTCTGGTTGAATTTTTGTTACATTTTGGCTGAATTTTTGTCACATTTTTGTCGAAATTTTGTCACATTTTTGTCGATTTTTTGTCACTTTCTGGTTGAATTTTTGTCACATTTTTGTTTAATTTTTGTCACATTTTTGCTGCATTTACACCTTGTTTTTTCACCTTTGTTTTCTTCTCATTTTTTGTGGCCCTTTCGGTGCTTTTTCCCCAAAGAAGCTTTTCGATTAGGTTAAAGCCAAACTGGAGAAAATGGGATCTGTTCAGGTGGGAGTTAAGAGGTTAAACACAGACCAGTCAGTCTCAACACTCGCGACATCGTCCTTTTTTCTTTCTCTCCTCCCCTTTTGCCACGTTTATTTTCTTCCTCCATAGTCATAGTAATCTTGTCTAAAAAGTCTTAACATTCAGTAACACGCAAGATGCAAAAAAAACAGGAAACAAAAACAACAAAATCACCAAAAAAAAGAAACACCTAGCCAAAAAATGTATCGTTTATCCCTTGTTGAATTCGATGTAGTCATTATTGCGACAAATCTAAACCCACGGACGAACGAGGCCAGAGATCGGACTGAACCTAACCCTAAACCACGGACTTGAAACGAGTCTCTAAAAGAAGCTGGATGTGTCTGAGACCTCAAAAACCAGGACTGAACCAGGACTAAAAGCAGGTCCGACGTATCAGGAAAAAAAACTCTTTCAGTTCATGCCCTCCACACACACCACCTTTGTACACATATTTACAGCAGATTTTCTTCTTCTTCTTCTTTTTTTTTTGTGTAAATGTTTTTGATTTTTTTTTTTTTTGTAATTTTATATATATATATATTTTTGAACAGAAGAGGGCGTAAGGTGCAGGCAGGGAGCAGAGGAATGTGCCAAGGGTTTCGGGAAAGGCTTCCAAGAACTCGGGATTTTAGCTCAAATCTGGGTCGAGCCGTGAGGAAGGAACGCCATCGGGAACCGGGGCTTGAACTTAGGGCATTACGCCGAGCTCGCACCGACGCAAATGTAATACAAAGAGTCTTAAATGAGGGGAAAACCGCTGAAAACAAGATTCATACTCTCATTTAAATCCATGCTAGTTCTTGTAGTGCGCCCTGAACTCATTGACTGCCACCCATTTTCAAATCACCGTTTTTTCAAGACCCACAGACAATTCTGGTCTAGGCCTATGTCAACACGAAACCCACCAAAAGAAAGATTAGACTCTCTTCTTTCATCTAAAAAAAAAAGTTTGTTTGCGCCTCTTTCCACTCTTCAGTAATCGTCCGTAGAAAACAGGTGAAATCACCCAAAATGCTGTTGAAAACGGAGAGCAATGCTGCCACCTAGTGACTCAATAAAAGAACGAGTTATTTTATTGAGGCAGCACAACTAAGATTTTAACACCAGACATGCTCCAGGCTTTGCTGCAGCTGTTCCCATTGAAAAACCGAATTGACGTCTATAAACGTCATTGGCAGTCAATGAGTCGACATGGCATTTTTAATATTATAGTCATATTTAATCAAGGTCCTCTGCTTCATGTTTGTTCTCCACATGCTCAAGGCTTTGCTGCAGCTGTTCCCATTGAAAAACCGAATTGACGTCTATAAACGTCATTGGCAGTCAATGAGTCGACATGGCATTTTTAATATTATAGTCATATTTAATCAAGGTCCTCTGCTTCATGTTTGTTCTCCACATGCTCAAGGCTTTGCTGCAGCTGTTCCCATTGAAAAACCGAATTGACGCCTATACACGTCATTGGCAGTCAACGAGTCAACTTGGCATTTATACCATTATAGTCAGTTAATCAAGGTCCTTTGCTTCATGTTTGTTCTCCACATGCTCAAGGCTTTGCTGCAGCTGTTCTCATTGAAAAAACGAATTGACGTCTATAAACGTCATTGGCAGTCAACGAGTCAACTTGGCATTAATAATATTAGTCATATTTAATCAAGGTCCTCTGCTTCATGTTTGTTCTCCATATGCTCAAGGCTTTGCTGCAGCTGTTCCCATTGAAAAAACAAATTGACGTCTATAAACGTCATTGGCAGCCAATGAGTCAACTTGGCATTTATAAAGCGGGGACTGAACCGGGGCTAAGACCAAGGGCTAAAACCAGGGACTGAACCGGACCCGAGCAGATTCCGATGCGTTCCTTCTCACGGGACGACCCGCTTAAGGCCCAAAAGTTGGACGATTCACAGCTGAGTCAAAAAAAAACAAAAAGTATCCAATTCCTCTCCTTCAAAATAAAAAAAAAGGCAAGTGTTCAAATCCACAAAAGTGCACATAGTAAAACCTTCAAAGTAAAAGCCGAGCGTCGACTTCAGAGAAAAAACAAAACAAAAAACAAAACTAGGTTGTGTTCATAAATAGTGTGCAGGCCTGCCTGTACAGAGAGGGCTAAGGCCGGACCACAGCGGAGACCCATCCCGGGACCAGGGGGGGGCGGGGCAACGGGCTGGACTCGACCACTGCGGCACAGTTTACCCAGAGCAATTCAGTTTGAAAGCTTTTCTTGTTTTTTTTAAGGGGCTGGATGCAAATTCGCCATTTTATGCTCACTACTGCCACCTCAGGTCATGTGTGTAACTGCAGCTTCTGTATTAAGCTCGTGCATGACCTTTTTGAGTGGCAGGATTTCAGAGGCAGTTGTGGTGAACAGGTCTGGGCTCATTCTACACATTAGGACATGGCTGGAACATTTTTAAACTCCATTTAGTCCCTTTAACCTCTTACCTCCCACCTGAACAGAGCACTTTCTCCCCAGTTTGGTTTTACCCAAATGTAAAGGCTTATTGGAAAAAGTGTAAACAAATCAAATCAAAAATGTGACAAAAAAATAGATAAAAATGTAAAAAAGAAAAGAAAAAATGTGACAAAAAATAATAAAAATGTGACAAAAAAATAAATAAAAATGTAACAAAAAAATAAATAAAAATGTGACAAAAAAATAAATAAAAATGTGACAAAAAATAACAAAAATGTGACAAAAAATCAATAAAAATGTGACAAAAAAATCAATAAAAATGTAACAAAAAATCAATAAAAATGTGACAAAAAATAACAAAAATGTGACAAAAAATCAATAAAAATGTGACAAAAAAATCAATAAAAATGTGACAAAACAAACAAAAATGTGACAAAAAAAACAACAAAAATGTGTCAAACTCTGACAAATATGAGATGAAAAAGAATGTGAAAAAGTGACAACAACGAGGCAGCAATGCGAGGAAAAGGATCTGTTTTGTATGTCTTGGCTTTGAGGCGTCACTCTGGCCAACATGCTGTAAGCGCCAGGTGGGAACTTGCTAGATTTGGGTAAACCCGAACTGGAGAAACTGTGCTCGGTTAAGGCGGAGGGTAAGAGGTTAAGTTCGGCGCAGCTGCTGACAAAGCCGTTTTCTTTAAGTAATCTGCAGATTTAGATGGAAACTTAAACCTCACAGGCCCTTTTCACACTTAGCCTGATTTATTGAGGTGTTTTACAAGAAATAAATCAATATTGCACAAACATCTGGGTAGAATCAAAGGTAAACCCCCCCCCCCCCAGCAGTAGGAGCAGCAGGTGTGGTGCCGTCGACTCCCCCCCCCCGGGGGCCGGTCTGGCTCAGGCCGGGTCCAGGGCTAAAAAGCAAAGCTGGTTGGAATGACACGAGTTTAAGGTTCGACTTCTGCAGGGAGCGTCCAGCCGCTGCAGCTACAATTAAAATCAAACAAAACGACGTGGATCAGGAAAAACAGTGCAAATAAATAACACAGCGCTCTCTCTCTCTCGGAGGAGGAGGTGGAGGCGGGGCCAAACCCGGGTCGGCGCTCCGTTTTGGCGGGGCAGAAATTCGAATTGTAAATGTAGCTTTGGAGCAGAATTGATTCAAGGACTGAAAGAGAGACTAAAACGGAGATGAAAGAGGGGCCAAAGCAGATCCTAAACTGCGCTGTAATGAAACAAGCTTCTAAACTACAATGTGAAAAAAACAAAAAAAACATAACGACTATATTGATCACCTTCATTTGAGTCATTTGAATTTGAAAAAAAAAAAAAAAAAATCTGCCAGTGGAATAACACATTTTTTTTGCACTTAAGGCGAGACACTACAGGCAAATCTCAATTTTTTTCAGTTTTCAGGTTTTGGGCCAAATTGGTCTCTGAACATACAAGCTTTCTCCCGGAAACAAAAAATATGCCTAATCTTCACAATAACATGTTTAAATATTGCGCTGATTCAATGTTCCCCCATAGACTTATATGGGAGAATGCAATTTCAAGGGCCTTTTTCTCAAAACACATTTTTCTGTCATTGTGGCGACACTATGTCCACGTCAGTCGGACCTAAAGACGTCACATTTTCCAGCCTTGGACTGAACAATATTTAGAAGATTTTTTCAGAGGGATTTTTTATTATTTAATCCCTTAAGCCCCATTTATTGAGTTTTGAATGTCAAAAAATAAGGCAAATTTTCCACTAAAAACAGCTTATTTTAAAACTAAACAAGAAATCCAAAATCCGCTCTGAGAAAGTCTTGGTAACTCATTCATCAATAAAATGAAACCATAAATTTGAATGTAGCTCTATCCATTATTCAGATTTCGTCGCCGAAAAGATGGGAAATTTGGGGCATTTTTAGGCATAAAACACCTTGTACTTTTATGAAAAGATAAAATGACAGAAAACTCGCCATGTATTTTCTTCTCACATTTATGCCAGTGATCGACAGCAAAAGTTTCAAATTGATATCTGTAAATATACATTTTTTCCATATTCACCTGCAGTGTCTCGCCTTAAAATAAGAAATATATATATACTTGCAGAGTCCTTTTGATCATAACTTCAACTTTAAAAGTTTTATTCAATACTTATACATCCAATGTGTTTATATAACTTATATTATACTTATTTATCACATACAAATGAAGTCAAGTCTAAACTGAGCCCATAGAGTTTTTTTCAAAGCAGATTGTTAAAAAAAAAAAACACTCGACGCTAACGTTAGCATATGTAGCACGGAGCTAACATACCTTCTTGGCTAGCATTTCTGTTTTTGTTTTGTTTTCTTTAAGTATTTATGGGCTGTTGACTGACTTTGCTCCTCCCCACGACTCTGCATCTTTATTTAGTGGAAAAATATATCCATAATCCGTGCCCCTGGAGGCCACAAGCGCCACTGCAGGTGTCGTAGCATGTTGCGTTTTTTTACTCATTAATTGTCCGTGAAAGTAAATACTACTCTGACAGAAAAGACAAAGGGAGAGAGGGATATTGTACATCCAACTACACAATAGAATTTTTTTTTTTTTTACTCAAACTTGGCTGTAAATACTGCTTAAGTGGCGCTAGCCCGCTGTTAGCTTTGCCCGTTAGCCTGTTAGCTTCTTCTTCGTGATTCTATTAGTGTGTATTGAGGGTTCCTACATGGATGCAGTGTGGTTTTCTGGCCAGAGACTTGTATTACCCCCACAGGGACTACGGAAAGGATTTATTAAGGTAAACAAGCTGCATTTGTATATTTCGTACATTGTTTTAGTGTTTGATTCCTATTTTATTGCTTCATGTGCCTTGTCTCGCCAATTTTCTCGATTCAAGTGCAAAAAGTCTTGTTCAACTGGCAGATCCTTTTTATACTTATCGACTTTAATCAAGAGCAAATGTACTACTCAAAATTAGACGTATTTATCACTTATGTTTTGCAGTGTGGGACCTACGTTGGGTTGGACATTAATTCAGGTTAGACATAAAAAAAATCACCCAAAAAAATTAAAAAAAATCAGCAACTTGACACAATTCTTACCTGTTGCTACAAATGTAAAAAAAAAACTATGAATTTTGTTTTGAATGCCGCCTCCTCAAACTTCTCCCAGATATTGGCGAGTTTGGAAAAACAGAATAATCTTTCCGAGTTTCCATCCGAGCTCGCTCCACCTCCTCCCTCCCCAAGAAATATGTCCGACGACGTGAACCTCCCCCCCCCAAAATGGATGTCTGCTCCGGAATGTCGGGATGTCTGCTCCGGAACGCCGGGATATGCCTGGATTCTCAGTTTGTTGGAGCAGCGTCCGCACACTCTGGGTTTTGTAGATATTTTTTTGTGTAATTTTTGGGAAAGCTCGGTGAGCGAAGCGTCCGTGGATGGAGATCCGACCGGCCGACTCTCACTTGAACGCTGAAAACTCTCCTGAAAAGAAAAGGGAAGAGTGGTTAGAACAATCTCGTGGATAGGGACGGCTAAGGATTTATCGATCCACTACTTTAGTCCAAAAAGTTACGCAGTGTGCCTTTAAAGTACTGATAAGTGAACACTATGCTGTGGCCATCAGTACAAAACCTACTCCTAATGACCAGTTTGACACAGGAAATGCTATTACTGCAGTGGGTAATCAAATAATGTATTTGGATGTGTGCTTAAGTTACTTAACCCCTTAACTCCCACCTGAACCGAGCACATTTTCTCCAGTTTGGCTTTACCCCAGGAAAAAAGCTTCCGGAAAAAAAGTGGGAAAATAGCGACAGAACTGAGACGAAAACAATGATGGAAATGTGACAAAAAAGTGAGAAAACTTTGACAAAAAAAGTGACGAAAAATTGACGAAAAATTGACAAAAAATGACAAAAAAATGACAAAAAATGACCAAAAAATGACAAAAAATGACAAAAAAATGACAAAAAAATGACAAAAAAATGACAAAAAAAATGACAAAAAAAAATGACAAAAAAAATGACAAAAAAGTGACAAAAAAGTGACAAAAAATTGACAAAAAAGTGACAAAAAAATGACAAAAAATTGACAAAAAAATGAGTTACAAAAATGAGTTGAACACCCAACAAAAAAATGATGGAAAAAAATCTGATGACGTGAGGAAAAAGATCCTCTCGGTTCAGACGGGAGTTAAGAGGTTAAGCTTTTAGATTTGGGTAAAGCTCGGTTTCGCCCGGGAGGGTACGGGTAAGGTAAAGTGAGAGGCCAGAACGGTGGCCCTAGACCCAGTGGCCCTTCTGTACTCTTCCAGAACGGACATATGGCCAGTCCGCCCCTGTATGTGGATGTGTACTTCAGTTACTTAAATCTCAAATTCTGCTGAGTTTAGTTGACATCTCCATGGAAACAAGTTGGAGACGTACCCACTCCCGGTAAAGTTACAGTCATGTCTGAGGAGAGCCGAGCCGCTCACAGCAAAAACACATGTCTACATTTTTAATGCTATATTGCACCGGATTAATCTCCAAACAAAGTTTTGCACATGGTATAAAAATACAAGTACACAAATGTGTAATGCAGTCTATTTAAAGCATTAATTATTAAAGGGGTGGTATTATGCAAAATCGACTTTTTCAAGCTTTCCATCATGTTATTCTGTCATTCCCTCATTAAAAACATGCCTGAAGTGTTGCCTTGGCACATTCACGTATTTTTGAGTAATCTGTAAAAACTCTGATGGCGGCCATTTTAGGGATAGGTTTACCTGAGTCCTCCTAGGAACGCCCCCACCTCCTGGAGACGCCTCCGAGCTTTCGTCACCAGCCGAGTAACCAACCACTGCTCCTCAGCAGAACCCCCTCCCCACTGATGCCACAGACAGCGCGTGGAGCGCTAGTCATTATCGCGTCGGGGTCCGGTTCGCCCCGTCTGTACTTGTGTTCACGATAATGACCAGCGTTCTACACATTATCCCTAACCAAATGCACGGCTCCTCATTGTTTAACCCTGACTCAACACGTTTTAGAAAGCGAAACTAAAAATGAGGCGTCCTCACCGTATCCGCCGGCCTGGATGGGGGTCTTGGGGGAGGCACAGGCGTACAGGCTGAAGTCCTCTGTCTGGAACCCGGCCCGGTTTAGAGACGGCTCCGAGGCGCTGCGGTGGATCTTAGGCAAAGACCGCGCCAACAGCTCTATGGACGCCAGGATCTGACAGACACCACACCAGAAGACACCAGGGTTTAAACAGGCAGCAACGATATTTTAACATCTGTTAGCGTTAAATCAACATTAGCCTTTAGCGTAAAGGGGGGGTATTATGCTAAATCGACTTTTTCAAGCTTTCCATCATGTTATTCTGTCATTCCCTCATTAAAAACATGCCTGAAGTGTTGCCTTGGCACATTCACGTATTTTTGAGTCATCTGTAAAAACTCTGATGGCGGCCATTTTAGGGATAGGTTTGCCTGAGTCCTCCTAGGAACGCCCCCACCTCCTGGAGACGCCTCCGAGCTTTCGTCACCAGCCGAGTAACCGACCACTGCTCCTCAGCAGAACCCCCTCCCCACTGATGCCACAGACAGCGTGTGGAGGGGGCGTGTCTGAAAGACTCAGAGGTTCTTAAAGAGACAGAGGCCTATTTCAAGACATTCACTACAGCTATTTTGAGAGAGACATTTTATACAAGGCAGTTATTCTAATTCACTGCATTTACAGACCAACAGAAGGTTTGGTCATCATTGTAGTGTGATATAGACTGGTGCTATGTGACTGAAAAAAGCAGAATACCCCCTTTTGAACACCAGGCGATTTCCAGACCGATACCGATACCTGAACGATACTTTTATCGATACCTAAGAATTGGTCGTCTTCAATGTCAAGAAATGTGTGAATAATGGGGAATCATTTGGGGGAAAATTGGGACAAAATAAAGCAAAAAAAAAAAGAGGAAAAACTCAAGCAAAAGAAAAAAGAAAATGTTCTTGTTTATTTTATTAATTGGGAAAAAATGAGGGAAATGTGGAGAAAATCCAATAAATAAGAAAACATGTAAAAGAAAATTGGGCAAAAATTCAGGAAATATTGGGGGAAATGGAGAGAAAATATTGGGAATAAAAAATTGGCGAAAATAAGAAGAAAAAAAATGTGGAGGGAATGAGGCAAACGTTCAGAAAAAAATGGGGTGAATAAAGTTGGAAGTCCTCGTCCACATCCACGTCGGAAAGAGACAGGGGCCTATTTCAAGACATTCACTACAGCCATTTTGAGAGAGACATTTTATACTTGGGAGTTATTCTAATTTACTGCATTTACAGACCAACAGAAGGTTTGGTCATCATTGTAGTGTGATATAGACTGGTGCTATTGGACTGAAAAAAGCAGAATACCCCCTCTTTAAGGCTAAAACACTCAGTTAGAAGTCCCCTATGGTGAAGTATTTACATCCTGAGTAAAGTAAGTAAAGTTCTTAACATGTTGTAAGCGATTACACAAAAAATACATACAAGCGATACTGATACCGGTATCGGCCCCTATGTCCCTATAGATACAGACGGCATCTCGTCATAGAAGGGGGCCTTAGAATAGAATCTTTTAGGAAACACAATTTTTCTCTCTTTTTAGCCATTTTCTGGTGGAATATGAACTTATTTATCACATACAAATAAAGTCAAGTGTAACTCGGGTCCATATGAATATTTTCTCACAGCGGATTGTTCAGTAGAAGTGAAAAAAAGGCAGTTGTAGCTAGCACTAGCTAACCGTTAGCATTAGCCCGATGCTAACATGTAGCATCATGTTAGCATTCTCCAGTTTTTTATGTATTTATGGACTGTTGAACCACTTTGCTCCTCCACATGTCTTTGAAAATAAAGATACAAAGACATGAATAACGGAGAATGCTAACTTGATGCTACATGTTAGCATCGGGCTAATGCTAACGGTTAGCTAGCGCTTGCTACAACTGCCGTTTTTTCACTTCTACAGAACAATCTGCTGTGAGAAAATATCCACATGGGCCTGATTTACACTTGACTTTATTTATGTGATAAATAAGTAAGAAAATGGCTAAAAAGAGTGGAAAATTGTGTTTCTCTAAAGATTCTATTTTTCCCCTCGGCGAAGCCACGCCCCCTTCTATGACGAGATGCCGTCTGTATCTATCTATGCCAGAAACCGATACCACTTGACCTGCGGTGCTCCTCTCCGCTGAGGAGAGTAACAAACTGGAGAATTCTTTAGTGGAAATACAATATTCCACATAGAGCTGACTTTATTACAGACAACACTCCCTAAATCAGAGTCTGTGCTGGATTTAAGCAGAGCTAAATGTTGTCATTGTACCGCAGTCTGCAGTGTTTACAAGACGACAGGCTAATGTAGCTATGTGCTAACGACTCTGGTGAACACCTTTTTGATTGGTTAGTGCTAGATCGTATGCTCCGGAGGGACAGTCTGCTGTGAAAACGGGAGATATCATGACACAAATTAAGGTTAGGGCCAGGGAAATGGTTAACCTCTTCACTCCCGCCTGAACCGAGGGGATCTTTTTCCTCACGTCATCAGATTTTTTTTCAAACATTTTTTTGTTGGGTATTCAACTCATTTTTGTCATTTTTTTGGTCATTTTTTGTCACATTTTTGTCATTTTTTTGTCACATTTTTGTCATTTTTTTGTACATTTTTTATCCAATTTTTTGTAATTTTTTGTCACATTTTTGTCATTTTTTCGTCCATTTTTAATCAATTTTTTGTCACATTTTTTGTAATTTTTTTGTCACATTTTTGTCATTTTTTTGTAAATTTTTCATCAATTTTTTGTAATTTTCTTTGTCATTTTTTCGTCAATTTTTTGTGACATTTTTGTAATTTTTTTGTCACATTTTGGTCATTTTTTTGTAAATTTTTTATCAATTTTTTGTCATTTTTTGTCACATTTTTGTGACATTTTTGCCACTTTTTCATAAATTTTTCGTCACTTTTTTGTCAACGTTTTCTCACTTTTTTGTCACATTTCCATCATTGTTTTCATCTCAGTTTTGTTGCCATTTTCACAGCTTTTTTCCAGAAGCTTTAGGACTGGGGTAAAGCCAAACTGGAGAAAATGTGCTCGGTTCAGGTGGGAGTTAAGGGGTTAACCTTAAGGATTAGGGTTAGGATTATTTGTATTTTTAGACAAACCAACTCATAGATCTATACAAACTCACAGCAGACCGTCCCTCCGGAGCATACGATCTAGCACTAACCTTTTTGATTCGCGTCCGAAGGTGGCAGCAGTGAGTATAAAACTGACGAACTTGCATCTAGTCCCTTTTGTATCTTCAACAAACAGTCAAGCAATGGCAGCGTTTTCAAAGCCAGTAGGAAGTCTAGTCAGTACCTGCGGGAACAGCGGTCTCTCCTCTCTCTTCTTCTTCAGGCACTCCGCCATCAGCCTCTTCATGGCTTTAGGACAGTTACTGCGCACTTTGCTGAGGTCCGGAGACAGGTACCCCCTCCCCACCATGAAGATGATCTGAATTCAAAAAGAATGAAACAGAAATGGGTTAAAGTCTCTCGGGATGAGGACACCTGCAGGGTCAGTAGGCTGATGGTGAAGCAGAACAAAATGGCTGCACTTCTAAAAACTGATATAAACCAAACAACACCATTACTGTGTTACCTCATTTTCTTGACTATATTTCATTATGTGTGGTGTAAAAAACAGCGCGGGTGGTGCCATATTGTTTTGGTCCCAGCTCTTCATCTCCGGTTTAGATTAACCTTCCAGCGCCCTCTGGTGGTAACTTTTGATAACCAGTGTGATACAGTACATTTAACTTTAGAAATGCCAACCGCGGACCCGCTCACGTAAGTTACTGGAACAGAGCGGGGCCTAAAAACCCATGTATTATCTTTGTGTTTCTGATCAAATCAAGGCCATGGGAACCCAGGGTGCTGAGGGCGCTGCGGCACACCCCTGGTGGATAGTTTGTGAACTGCAGGCAATATTAACCACTTAACTAACCACCTGAACCGAGCATATTTTCTCCAGCTTTACCCCAGTGCAAAAGCTTCTGGAAAAAAGGTGAAAATAGCAACAAAACTGAGACGAAAACAAGGATGAAAATGTGAAAAACGTGAGAAAACATTGACGAAAAAGAGACAAAAAATTTACAAAAAATGACAAATATTTGACAAAAAAGTGAGAAAAAAATGGACGCATAATTTAGAAAAAATGGACAAAAAAAGTGATAAAAATTTGACAAAAAAATGTGAATAATTTGACAAAAAAAGTGACAAAAAATTTACAAAAATGGACAAAAATTTGACAAAAAAGTGAGAAAAATTTGTCAAAAAAGTGACAAAAAATGTACAAAAAATGACAAAAATTTGACAAATAATTGAGAAAAAATGGACGAAAAAGTGACAAGAATTTTACAAAAAAAATGCGAATAATTTGACAAAAAAGTGACAATTCTTTTTTTTTTAAAAAGACAAAAATGGACAGAATTTTTACAAAAAAGTGGAAAAAATTTGACGAAAAATTGAGAAAAAACGGACGAAAAAGTGCTAAGAATTTGACAAAAAATGCGAATAATTTGACAAAAAAAGTGACAAAAAGGTCACGAAAATTTGAAAAAACTGCCAAACAAAAAAGTGATGAAAAAAAATCTGACATGAGGAAAAAGATCCATTTAGTTTTGTAGGTCTTTCAAATGAGGCGTTACACTGGCCTACAGGATTTGGGTAAAGCTGAACTGGAGAAAATGCTCTCGGTTCAGGCGGGAGTTAAGAGGTTAACAAATAGGATTTATGCACAGAAAAAGTATACTAGTTTGTATGACTCTAAGGACACTTTCTGGGTCTTTTGGGCAAACACTGTCTGAGGGGGGATACCTGGTCTCTGTTGTTGATGTTGGAGTAAGGCAGGGCTCCGGACATGAGCTCGTACAGGACGATCCCAAAGGCGTAAACGTCCGACTGGAAACTATACGGATTCTTATCCTGCAGCCGGATCACCTCGGGAGCCTGGAACACAGGGAGGCAACGTCAGGGCTCAAGAATCCACTTATCCAGGACAATTCAGTCCATGGGGTCTTGGTCTAGTCCTCCTGGGTCAGTATTGGTTCAGTCCTTGTGAGTAATGATACTGACCATCCACAGAATGGAGCCTGAGAGCTGCTCAAACTGGTGTGATCCGCTCCATCGAGACTTGACCGTGGCCAAACCGAAGTCTCCGATCTTCACCGTGAGGTCTTCATGGAGGAAAATATCTGAGGAGCGCTCAGGAAAACCGTTCGGCAAAAACACGGAATCATCGGGTCTCACCACATTCTGCACCTTTGCCCAATGGCCGAATAAAGTTCTTATTTGAGAGCATTTCCTACAGAGGACCAGGTTAAAGGAGCCATGTTACTCTGCTTGACCCCTTACAAAGTCAACTACAGGCACATTATAGGTTCATATTTCACCTTTGTTAATATTTCACTATAAAGGAATACTCAATTTTGCCAGTTTTCTTTCAACCCAGAAGTCTGCACGCTGTGTCTCTGAAACACCGTCTCTCATTCATTAATGGGAGACACTACAGGCAAAACTCAATTATTTCAGTTTTCAGGTTTTTTGGCCAAATTGGTCTCTGAACATACAAGCTTTCACCCGGAAACCGAAAATATGCCTAATCTTCACAATAACATGTTTAAATATTGCGCTGATTCAATGTTCCCCCATAGACTTATATGGGAGAATGCAATTTCAAGGGCCTTTTTCTCAAAACACATTTTTCCGTCATTGTGGCGACACTATGTCCACGTCAGTCGGACCTAAAGACTTCACATTTTCCAGCCTTGGACTGAACAATATTTGGAAGATTTTTTCAGAGGGATTTTTTTATTATTCAATCCCTTAAGCCCCATTTATTGAGTTTTGAATGTCAAAAAATAAGGCGGAAATTTAATTTTTACAATTTTTTCCACTAAAAAACAGCTTATTTTAAAACTAAACAAGAAATCCAAAACCCCCTCTGAAAAAGTCTTGGCAACTCATTCATCAATAAAATGAAACCATAAATTTGAATGTAGCTCTACCCATTATTCAGATTTCGTCGCTGAAAAGATGGAAAATTTGGGGCATTTTTAGGCATAAAACACCTTGTTCTTATATGAAAAGATAAAATGACAGAAAACTTGCCATGTATTTTTTCTCACATTTATGCCAGTGATCGACAGCAACAGTTTCAAATTGATATCTGTAAATATGCATTTTTTCCCTATTCACCTGCAGTGTCTCGCCTTATTAAGCAGTGAAAATATTTTTTTTTTAGACCAGGAATGTTACAGAGCCAGTTTCAGAACCTGCACTTGTTTCTCTCACGCAGCCCCACCCATTCACGTCTTTTCCCTCCCGTGTTGTTCTCTTGTACCACCATCATTTCAAGGCAAGTAATAATATTTTTTATAACCTTTATTAAACTAGGAAAGTCCCACTGAGAATAGGAATCTCATCTCATGTTTTTTAGTGGTAGGGGAAACTGGAGTACCCGGAGGAAAGCTATGCAGACACGAGGAGAACACGCCGAGAACAACTCCCCACACAGAAAAAACAAAAAAACATCATCCCCTCTGAAAAAGTGTTTTGTATCAAAGTATCAACAAAATAAAACACAAAATCCATCAGTACAGTATTGAGCGGTCATTACAGTACCTTATGTAAACCACTGTATTAAAGGGGCTGGAAGCAAGTTCGCCATTTTATACTCACTACTGCCACCTCAGGCCATATGTGTAACTGCAGCTTCTATATTAAGCTCGTGCATGACGGCAATTCGGGCCGAAGTGACACATTTTTGGGTGACCGTACAGGATTTTAGAGGCAGTTGTGGTGAACAGGTCTGAGCTCATTCTACACATTAGGACATGGCTGGAACATGTAGGGGGAGGAAAATACTTAATTTTAACATTTTTAAACTCCTTATAGTCCCTTTAAACCAGGAAAGTCCCACTGAGAATAGGAATCTCATTTCCAGGGGACTCATACGTATTGTACATGTCCCGGAGTAGCGGTCATTTCATGTACCTTATGTAAACCACTAACTGCAGCACACACTGTATTGAATTCGTTTAGCTTTAAGGATACTGTTGCTCTTCAGGTCTCGGTGAATGATCGACTTCGCGTGGAGATAGCTGCAAAAACACACCGGGTCAGTACACATATGTGACGTAAAGCGGTGCCACGTTACGGTTTCTCTCGCTCTTACTCCATGCCCTGCGCCGTCTGCCGCGCGATGTCGATCAGCTTGATCATCTCGAACTTGGTCTCGATGATGTGCAGATGGTGGTACAGGCTGGAGCCCTCGCACCACTGCGTCACGATGGCCAGCTGCGGCTTCGTCGTGTAGCCCATGAACAAGAGGATGTTCACGTGACGGGTTTTTCTGAAACATACACAAAACAATGAGTCAGACATTTATCTACGGGATCTTACTTCACAGGTTAGAAAGCTGGGTGGGAATCTCTGGTGCTGCTCTAAACTGGTTGAAGTCCTACCTCGAGGACAGGACGCACTTTGTTGAAATTGGCAACTGTGTCTCAGACAAAATTGCCATGACCTGTGCACTACAAAAAGTAAATATCAAGCATTGGCTTAAATGACTTGAATTGAGGAAATGTAGGGCTGCTCGATTATTGAAAAAATAATAATCACGATTATTTTTGTCATAATTGAAATCACGATTATTCAAACGATTATTTGTTGCCTTTAAAAAAATCCATCAAAAAAGTGACAGAAATCCATCAAAAAAATGACAAAAAAACATTTAAAAAAATGACAAAAATCCATCAAAAAAGTGATCAAAAATACAGCAAAAAAGTGACAAAAATACAGCAAAAAAGTGACAAAAATCCATAAAAAAAAAGACAAAAAACCATCAAAAAAAGAGAAAAATCCAGCAAAAAAAAGACAAAAATCCAGCAAAAAAGTGACAAAAATCCATAAAAAAATGACAAAAATCCAGCAAAAAAAGACAAAAATCCAGCAAAAAAGTGACAAAAATCCATAAAAAAAGCGACAAAAATCAATCAAAAAAATTACAAAAATCCAGCAGAAAAGTGACAAAAATCCATCAAAAAAGCGACAAAAATCCCAAAATTAAAAATTGGAAAAAAAAATTGGAAAAAAATTGGAAAAAAAAAATATTTGAAAAAAATATATATATATATAATCGATTTTTTGCGATTATGCTAATTTTGTAATCCTTTACTGTTGTAATCGAAATCGTAATCAAATTTCGATTAATTGCACAGCCCTAAGGAAATGTATCTTGTTTTGAGCGGTTTTCACTCATTTAGACACTTTTCCTGATTGGACCAAGTTTGCTTTGCTTGTTTGAGGACATTTCAGACCAGTTCTAGGGTAAATCTCGCTTTGAAATAAGAAAGTAAAACTGCCAATGAGATAAGACCAACTTTCTTACCCCTTTGGCAAAGAAAATTACCTGAAATAAGGACGAAATGTATCGAAACGAGTCAGAAACATCTCATAACAAGTGAAATAATCCAGGACAAATGCCCAAGAACTTCTTAACTCGTCAAAACAACTAAAATTTGGATTATTATGCTCAAATTGAGATGTTTATACTGATCTAGTTCAATACTTTTTGCAGTGTGGAGTCCCCCAGGGGTCAATCTTAGGACCCCCCTTATTCAACGTGTACATGCTTCCATTGGGTCAGCTAATGAACAGCAACAATATGTCGTACCACAACTACGCAGATGACACTCAGATCTACGTGTCACTGACTAAACTCAGACAAAACTGAGATCATTGTTTTTGGCCCACAGGCACAAAGACAAAGTGTCATCAGTCACCTTGAGTCTCTCGCTCTAAAACCAAACAATCAGGTTAGAAATCTAGGAGTGATCATGGAGTCAGACCTGAACTTAAACCAGACACATCAGCAGCTTTTTACCATCTGAAAAACATTGCTAAGATCAGAGGAATAGTGTCAAAACCAGACTTGGAGAGACTTATCCATGCATTTGTCTTCAGCAGGTTAGACTACTATAACGCCTGCCAGGAAATACGACCATATTAGTCCAGTGCTCCGGTCTCTGCACTGGCTTCCTGTCACTCAGAGAATAGAATTTAAAACAGCTCTGCTCGTCTACAAGTCGAAAAAGTGGCAAAAAAGTCACGAAAATTTGTCAAAAATGAGATGACTGAAATGTGACAAAAAAAGTGACGAAAAATTTATGAAAAAGTGGCAAAAATGTCACAAGAAATTGGCAAAAAATGTGACAAAAAAATGACAAAAATCCATTAAAAAAAAGACAAAAATCCAGCAAAAAAGTGACAAAAATCCATTAAAAAAATGACAAAAATCCAGCAAAAAAAGACAAAAATCCATTAAAAAAAAGACAAAAATCCAGCAGAAAAAAGACAAAAATCCCAAAATTAAAAATTAGAAAAAAAATGTGGAAATTAAAAAAAATATATTAAAAAAATTGAAAATAAATAAATATATATATATAATCGATTTTTTGCGATTATGCTAATTTTGTAATTACAAAAAAATTACAAAACAAATC
The DNA here is from genome assembly GCF_951799975.1 of Gobius niger. NCBI lineage: Eukaryota > Metazoa > Chordata > Actinopteri > Gobiiformes > Gobiidae > Gobius > Gobius niger. Next base: position 5,641,162 of record NC_136873.1, on the reverse strand, counting down.
GATAAAAATTTGACCAAAAAATGACAAAAAATTGATGATATTTTCATGGTACATCTCTGACATGTTACAGCCGTATGAACCATCTCGGGCCCTGAGAACTTCAGGGAGGGGTCTCCTGGTGGTTCCCAGAGTCAGGACTAAACACAGTGAGGCTTCAGTTTCATGCAGCTAAAATCTGGAACAGTCTTCATGAGGATGTGAGACAGGCCTCAACTCTGACAATGTTCAAATCCAGGCTGAAAACAGTTCTTTTTGCCCCTGCATATATACACTCTTGCCTTTTACTGTGATTTATAAATTTTATGGTGATGTTTTTATTGATTCTATTTGCTTTCTTGTATTTCTGCAACTGTGAAGCACTTTGAATTGCCTTGTGTATGAATTGCGCTCTACAAATAAACTTGCCTTGCCTACATTTAAACCTGGCTCTATCCATTACTTTGCCTTTTTGAAATGTATGTAACTTTGGCAATCGTTTAAAAAATAGCGTATTTGACCTTTTATAGAGTAAGCGGTGGTATAGGAGGTCAGCGTGGCGCCTTTACTTTCCATCCCTGTGGCCTCTTTTATACGACGCTGCAGGATCGATTGATTTTTTTTAGGGTTTCTGGAAGGTTTTCTCGGCCCGTGGAACCATCTCCGAGGATGAAACGTACACGTAACCATGGGGATGGCTCTAGCGGCAGAAAATAACCTTCCGGAAATCCTTAAAAAATCAATATCAATTGATCCCAGAGCGTCACATAAAAGAAAGGAAAGGAAATGCGCCGTATTGCCCTCCCATACCACCGCTTAGTCACTAAAAGGTCAAATACGCATTAATAACGTTTTTTTCTTTTTTTCTTTTTTAACTGCTGCAACCATGAAATATCAGAATTCTGGGGAACTTTCCCTCCATCTACGTCACTACCCTTTCCTCCCGGCTGCTTTACTGAAGCAAAACTATGATTATTACTTACTATAGATATTATCAATCAAATAAAGTCACAATTACAAAAGGATTTAAACCTCGTCCAAGGCAGTTAGACGCCACTGGACACAAGGGGGCGCTCTTCCAACCTTCTCAATGTAATGTGAGTTGACTTTCTTCAGAGCTAGACTTTAGGTCAGACACCGTGAGTGACAGTAACATGACGCTAAATACAGTGAGCTCTTTGTTTCCAGTCAAAAGGCTGAGGCCTCATTGCTCTTCAGGCACAGATGGAGAAGTGAAGAAGGAAGTCATGGAGCTTCTGCTTTAGACAGAACTTCAGACTTCTGCTGGATAAAAGAGTTATATCATATTCTGAAACACAAATATGTACTAAAAACATAATGTTATGAAAATTATCATTCCAATTATACAAAAAAAATGTGAAAATCCTGTATCTAATTAACAAATTAGTTGAATGTACTATCACTCTCACACACTACCTCACTAGAGGGTATACAAATTGGACATGTCATTGATCTAATATCAATAACAAATAGTGGATAGTAATGACAATAAGGAAGTGGCAAGATGGCAGAATATAAAGTCCAATATGACTATATGAAATCGGACATTCACTGATAATGACAAGAATGACAATTGTTATGATAAATAACAATAACTACCAATAACATTTATTACTATTTTTTATTAGCATGCTGTGTTAATGATATGAAATGGTAAAACCTCCTTGTTTGCCAGTGCTGCAAAAGTCTGTTTAATTGTATGTTGACAATTGTAGCAACAGTAGGATAAAACTTAACTCACAAATACATATAGGTATATATTTGTGTTCTGAAACTAGTATAGAATACTCAGAAAGGATTGTACTTTGTTTATTTAATGTCAATGTAAAAGAAATGTATAACTGTAGCTTCATGAATTGCAAATGTAATGTACATGAACAAGGGGTCGGCACTTATGAGCTTTTGCTTCAGTCGACTCCCTTTGAGCTTCCATTAACTGTATGATTGTGAAACTATGGAGAAAGAGAAAATGTTAATTGCTCAAATAAACTACACAAACAAACAAACAAACTCTAAAAAAAACCTTGTCATTTGTATCTGTTGGGAGAGTCATGTTTTTTCCAGTTCCTCTAGTCGTGGTGGGTCATGGTGGACCGGGACAGATGTGGACCACGACAGATGTGGACAGGACTGTGGTAGATCTACTTTTACTTTGGAGAAAATAGTTACTATAGAAACTGTTGAAGAAATGAACCTCATGAGCTTCTTCTGTAACATCTGTCCACATCAGTCCTGCTGCACCACGACTCAGAGGAACTGGGACAAACATGACTCTACAGCAGATATGATATATTTTTTTAGAGTGAGAGTAAGAAATAATTAACTGACTTTTTAAACACATAAATTCAGGATTTTCACACCTAACACTAAGGAATACTTGAATGTCAATATTTTAATGTCACGTCCAGCAGAAGAGTAATGTTCTAGAGCAGAATCTCCATGACTTCCTTCTTCACTTCTCAGTCTGTGACTGAAGAGCAATGAGGCCTCAGACTTTTTACTGAAAATAAAGACCTCACTATTTAGCGTCATGTTACTGTGCCTCACGGTGTCTGACCTACAGTATAACTCTGCAGCCAATCAGATCACAGTGACTCAGAGTGGGCGGGGCTCAAATGTGACCCAACGCAAAGATATGAGACTAAAATAATAAAACCCCGGGCTTAACAGGTTAAGGAAATAATGCCTTATTTCCATGTGACATTACACATTTCTAAATACCTTTATTTTATGTCAGTAATCTAGGGTTTCAAATGTATATCTTTATTTTGCTACTCACCTGCAGTGTTTTGCCTTAAAGTGGACATATCCTGCAAACAGGGCTTAAAAACAGCCCTCAATATTTTACATTTTATAATTTGAAACAATATTCGATCCAGCACGCCAAAATAAAAGCACACAGCCATTGATTAGTTCAGCAGGTACTTGCAACATTACAAGAATATAACTAAACACACATATTTTAAGTGTTTTGTCTGTTAATAGTTTGGCAGAAAGAAAGTTGAACAAATGTATAAGGTGGTGCTTTTATTTTGGTCTATATCCAGTGTTGGATTATGGGCTTTAAATATGTAGAGGACTATTTCGTATTCGATCTATGACGCAATAAAACCAGAAACTACGGATTGGAGCGCTTCTGCAGTAGAAGAAGAAACAGCAGGAACATGGACCTCGTTGTCACTAATCTAAACAATCCTGTCCGGGTCGAATACCTGAGCACTCCCACTTCGTTCTTAAAGGCCTGCAGCTGCTGAGGAGTGGGCGCCGTGACGTTCAACATCTTCACCGCCACGTCACCTGAGACAGACGAGAGCAGAGCGACGAGAACATGGTTTAGAAAGAGTTTAAAAAGGGTCTTAAGGGAAAACACCGAGATGCTGTGATACAAATTTCATCGCCTTTATACGGAGACAGCAGCGGCTACAGACAGGAGAAACATCAATTAATACACCTACCTATACTCCTACAGACTCCAAACTTTCCAATACTTTGCTTTCCATTTCCAAGTCTGATTTATTGAGCTTTGAACCCCAAAAAATAAGACTGAACTTGAATTTTTTGAAATTTTTAGATCTAAAATCCCCTCTTTGTCACTATTATATCAACAAGACAAATATATACATTTAAACCTGGCTATTTATTATGGATATTATTATTTAGATTTTGTTGTTGAGATCAAATGTCTTGTCTTTTATATAAAACAGAAAATTACTGAAAGTTATTACAGATATCTACATCCGTAATCTATCAGCAAAAGTTTAAATCGATCCCTCTACATTTTATCAATTTTCCCCTATTCACCATGTGTGCATATACTTGGGAAAAAGCTTAAATATTGTTTTTAAATATTGTTTTGTATAAGACTGAAATGAGGAGTCTGTAAGAAAAGGCATTTTGAGAAAACAGCCATTGAACATAAGGTTTGCGAAGACATTTACGGAGGAAAAGTTGATTCAGGTAAACAAACAGATTGTGTAGATTAGACGCTTCTTGTGTTTGCAGGCAGGGGCGGACTGGGACTGAAAAACAGCCCTGGACTCTGACCAGCCTGGCCCAAATGAGCGTAAATGCGACACAAATACATATTTTAACCTCTTACCACCCGCCTAAACCAAATGCATTCTGTCCTCTTTTGGCTCATTTGAAAGCAAAGACCCACAAAACTGACCTTTTTCCTCGCGCTGTTGCTGTGTTGTGTCACTTTTTGTATGTTTTTTTTTATTTATTTATTTTTTTCATTTTTGTTGAATTTTTGTCACATTTTTGTTGAATTTTTGTCGCATTTGTCGCATTTTTGTCGCATTTTTGTTGAATTTTTGTCGCATTTTTGTCGCATTTTTGTTGCATTTTTGTCACATTTTTGTTGCATTTTTGTCACATTTTTGTTGCATTTTTGTCACATTTTTGTTGCATTTGTCTCGCATTTTTGTTGAATTTTTGTTGCATTTCTGTTGCATTTTTGTCACATTTTTGTCACATTTTTGTCACATTTTTGTTGAATTTTTGTTGCATTTCTGTTGCATTTTTGTCACATTTTTGTTGAATTTTTGTTGAATTTTTATCACATTTTTGTTGAATTTTTGTTGCATTTTTGTCGCATTTTTGTCGCATTTTTGTCGAATTTTTGTCGCATTTTTGTCGAATTTTTGTCGAATTTTTGTCGAATTTTTGTCACATTTGTGTTGAATTTTTGTTGAATTTTTGTTGCATTTTTGTTGCATTTTTGTCACATTTTTGTTGCATTTTTGTCGCATTTTTGTCGCATTTTTGTTGCATTTTTGTTGCATTTTTGTTGCATTTTTATCACATTTTTGTCGCATTTTTGTCGCATTTTTGTCACATTTTTGTTGAATTTTTGTTGAATTTTTGACAAATTTTTGTCACATTTTCGTTGAATTTTTGTCACATCTTTGTCACATCTTTGTCACATCTTTGTCACATCTTTGTCACATCTTTGTCACATCTTTGTCACATCTTTGTCACATCTTTGTCACATCTTTGTCACATCTTTGTCACATCTTTGTCACATCTTTGTCACATCTTTGTCACATCTTTGTTGAATTTTTAATCTAATTTTTTCTATCATTTCTGTCATTTTGTCCGTGTTTTTCTCATGTTTTCATCCTCGCTATTTTGATGTTTTTCTTTTCAGCTTTTAGATTTGGGTACAGCTCGGTTGAGGCGGGACCGGTGGCCCTACAGCCAGTGGCCCCTCTGTGCTCTTCCAGAATGGACACATGGCCAGTCCGCCCCTGTTTGCAGGTGAAAGCACACAAGGTCAACGTAAACACATACAAATGCTTTAATGTATCGTCTCCCTTTACCCTTGGTCAGCGCAGGGCCAACATTAGAACAGCTTCTAAGTGCATGTGTTCAAAGCATGTTCTTACCGTGCCACTTTCCCTTGAAGACTGTTCCAAACGATCCAGAGCCTATCCTCTGTCCGAGCGTGATCTGGCCCTCAGGTATCTCCCAGTCGTCGCTGGAGTCCCGTCGCCCCAAGGTTTTCTATTCAACCGATACAAGCAACATAAAGATTAACATGGTCTGAGCATTAGGAGCTGAAGTCGTTGTGGGAACCTTACCTGGACTAGACGAATTAATAACAGATTTTGCGTGAGAGGAGGCTGACACACGAAGTATTAATGGAATAAACTGCATCAGTGCCTCGTACAGAGACGCATAGTTCAAAAGATTCGTCCAGATTTGCTGCATTTTGCCATGTTTCGGATTCAGTTGTGTTGTTTTGTTCTTGCGTCTTATGAAGTATGTTCTGTTTCATTAACTGCGAGCCAAACTAGAACACTGACGAGAACATAGACAGTAAATAGACAGACTTAATGTGGCCCTACTTCTTCCTGAATCCGAAAGGAAATGGCAGATGGCTCCGGAAGTCATTATACATGCTTTTCAGTCATGTGACTTTTGTTGTTATGGCGGCCATTTTGAATACCGAAGTACAATTATGCAGTAATACAAAATGTAACAACATCTCAGCTCAGGATATAAATACAAGACAACCGATCGTCAGTGGCATCATGTAGCCAACTCGTAAATCATTGATCAAAAAGCTACAGTAAAAACACGGCCCGTGAGACGCACGTTTATGTGAAGAAACCAGTGAGTCAGTGTGTAAGATGGTAGCATGCTACCGGTTAGCATTTAGCTTCAACAGCTCAGCTCTGACCTCTCCAAGAGAAAGCCCTGAAACACAGGATAGATACAGACGGCATCTCTGGAATCACCCATATATGGTCATTTTTAAGGTGTTAAGGGGGAAAACAATTTTGAAAAAATCTAAACATTCTTTAATTATTCAAAAACTACTTTAACAAATGCTGAAATATGAATATAGTTTCTACTAAATAAAGGTACAAAGACATGGGGAGGAGCAAAGTGGTTCAACAGCCCATAAATACATGAATAACGGAGAATGCTAACTTGATGCTACATGTTAGCATCGGGCTAATGCTAACGGTTAGCTAGTGCTTGCTACAACTGCCGTTTTTTCACTTCTACTGAACAATCTGCTGTGAGAAAATATCCATATGGGCCCGATTTACACTTGACTTTATTTGTATGTGATAAATAAGTTGATATTCCACCAGAAAATGGCTAAAAAGAGTGAAAAATGTTGTTTCTCTAAAGATTCTATTTTCCCCCTTGGCGAGGCCACGCCCCCTTCTATGACGAGATGCCGTCTGTATCTATACAACATGTGACAGAGGTCAGAGGTCAGAGCTGTTACTGTAGTATTTCCTCAGTGTTCATAGATGTGAGACACACACGTGTTCATCGTGTTGAAGCCATCGACAGTTGCTAACCGGTAGCATGCTAACGTCTTGAGCAGCTTAAACACCGACTCAGACTGGGACTCTGTTGACATGACAAAAAGGTTTTCTGTTCCCTCTTTAATGTGTTCCTTTAGTCTTCAGAGGGAAGCAGATCTTTAGTAAATCCTGCTGTAGCTCGACAGACAGAGCTGCTACATCTGCGCCACATTCACTGGTTTCTTCACAAGAAAAATGCCACTGTCGATCAGTCGTCATTCATTTTCATCCTGAGTAGAGATATTGTTACATGTTGTAGTACTGCATAATTCTACTTCGATATTCAAAATGGATGCCGGAACTATGCGTGATGTCATTGGAAACGCATGTATTGAACACAGGCTTTTCATTCTTATCTCCAGGTGTAAGATTGTAAGATGTAGATTGATGAATATGAGGATTAAAGCCTTACTTTTCTTAACGATAAACACTCACCATCTTATTGCGGTCTTCCGAGGACGACGAGCTCTTGCGCTCCCGCTGTGGGCAGGGCGACTTCTGCGGCATTTTCACGTTGGTCAGCGACCCGGGCAGGGAGGCGGGAGGAGTGGCCGACAGCCCCGTGGTGGAGCCTGAAACACGGGGGGGGGTGAAATCAAGGTCTGCAGTAGGTCCAACCCAAGGACTGATTCAAGAAAGGACTAAAAAACAAGACGCCTCTAAACCAGGAGCTACAGAAGTAAAGTGGATCGCGGGTGAGGCAGCACACCCGTCTCATGCAGTGACCAGTGTGGGAACCGAGTGTTCAGGGGCATTCCACAAAATGTCAGACCCAACAGAGAGACGCTACATGGGGATAGGTTTTGTTTAAATGCCCCGAAATTACCACCGCGGACATGGAACTCAGGTTAAGTTTAATTTAGCTCTTATTCAAGCTGGTTTAGAGCAGTGGTTCTCAACCTTTTAGAGCCGCGACCCCCATTATAACAGTTAATTAGGATCGTGACCCCCCAACCGGGTCAGACCATGGGAAAAACAGGGACATTAACCCCTTAACTCCCGCCTGAACCGAGCACATTTTCTCCAGTTTGGCTTTACCCCAGTCCAAAAGCTTCTGGAAAATAGCGACAGAACTGAGACGAAAACAATGATAGAAATGTGAGAAAAAAGTGACGAAAAATTGATGAAAAAAGTGGCAAAAATTTCACGAAAAAATGACGAAAAAATGACAAAAATGTGACGAAATGTGACAAAAAATGAAAAAAATGTGACAAAAAAATGACAAAATGTGACAAAAAAAATGACAAAAATGTGACAAAAAATGACAAAAAAATGACAAAAAAATGACAAAAAATGACAAAAAAATGACAAAATGTGACAAAAAAATATAACAAAAAAGGACAAAAATGTGACAAAAATGTGACAAAGAAATGACAAAAAAAATGATGAAAAAGTTACAAAAATGAGTTGAATACCCAACCAAAAAGTGATGGACAAATAATCCGATGACGTGAGGAAAAAGATCCTCTGGGTTCAGGCGGGAGTTAAGAGGTTAACCTATACAACTCTTAAAAAACAAAGAAAAAACAAAAATGAATTAAATTTAGAACAAATAATGGCACCCTGGTAAAATAGCATGTATGCTACGACACCATAATAATAATATTAAAATATATATTTTATCTATATGCTCTGGCGACCCCCCAAATTTGTCTCGCGACCCCATAGTGGGTCGCGACCCCCAGGTTGAGAGTCCCTGGTTTAGAGAATGCTTGGGTGTTAAAAGGCGCTGTCTGAGCATAGAAATAAAGAGGAGAAGAGGCTGAGTCACCAATATACACTAATGGAATCACGAAGAAGAAGCTAACAGGCTAACGGGGGAAAGCTAACTGCGGGCTAGCGTCACTTTAAGCAGTATTTACAGCAGGGGTGGACTGGGACTGAAAAATGGCCCTGGACTCTGACCAGCCTGACCCAAATTAGAGTAAATGCGACACTTCCACAACGACATATTTTAACCTTTTACCCCCAGCCTTAACCGAGCACATTTTCTCCAGTTTGGCTTTACCCCAGTCCAAAAGCTTCTGGAAAAAAGCTGTGAGAATAGCAACAAAACTGAGACGAAAACAATGATGGAAATGTGACAAAAAAGTGAGAAAAAAATTGATGAAAAAGTGGCAAAAATGTCACAAGAAATTTGCAAAAAATTGATGAAAAAAATTACAAAAATTTTACAAAAAAATTACAAAAAAAATGATAAAAAAATTGACAAATAAATTACAAAAAATTGATAAAAAGTTTGACAAAAAACTACAAAAAATTGATAAAAGAAACACAAAAAATTGATAAAAAATGGACAAAAAAATGGACCAAAAAACAACAAAAAATTGATAAAAAATGAACAAAAAAATGATAACAAATTGACCAAAAAATTACAAAAAAATGATAAAAATTGACAAAAAAATTACAAAAAATAGACAATAGGCTTTTTTGTTGCTTTTTTAGATTGCTTTGTTGTTGAGTTTTCATCTCTTTTGTCACGTTTTGTTGTGTTTTCGTCATGTTTCATCATCCTCATTTTCTGCGCCATTTCAATGCTTTTCTTTTAAGTTTTTAGATTTGGGTAAAGCTCGGTTAAGGAGAAAACGGAGAGGCCAGACCGGTGGCCCTGGAGCCAGTGGCCCTTCTGTGCTCTTCCAGAACGGACACATGGCCAGTCCGCCCCTGATTTACAGCAAAGTTTGAGTGAAAAAAAAAAATTCCATTGTGTAATTGGATGTACAATATCCCTCTCTCCCTTCGCCTTTTCTGTCAGCGTAATATTTACTCTCCAAGACAATTAATAAGCTAAAAAATCGGACTTTGCTACGACACCTGCAGTTGCGCTTATGGCCTCTAGGGGGAAGAGTTTCTTAGTACTGCTTTAAAGTTGAGGCTTTGTGGAATACCCCTCATGGAGACAGATCGCTATCAAGCTGTGAAAATCAAACCATTTTAGAAAACAGAAGAACCCCCGAATCCTCAACAAATCAAAACAGAAGAGGCGACACACATGAAGGAGGAGTACTACGACTAGTACTACGACTACGATTCCAATACAGGCTGGTGAGGGTGAAGACAGGAGCACACAGTGAAGTCGAGGTGGCACACACACACACACACACAGCAGAGGCCTGACTAGCTACCTCCGAAATCGGGCTCGGGTTCAAAATCAAACACTATGTCATTGGGGTAGGAGTAAAGCAGGGGGCTGGAGGTCCGGGTGCGCTGCCGTCGGACACAGGGGCGGCAGGGGCGGGCGGTCACAGCTGCTGAGGGGAAGGAGAAGACAGACAACGTCACACGGCTAAGCTATGCTACTGCAACTACTACAGCCGCAAACGAGGGATGTCCCGATCTATTCTGCAGGTCAGTATTAGCCAGTCACAAGGCGTTTTTGAAAAGCATCAGAGTTGCGGAGCTCAAGGCCGTGGGAACCCAGGGTGCTGAGGGCGCTGCAGCACCTCCTGGTGGATAGTTTGTGAACTGCAGGCAATGTTAACCCCCTTAACTCCCACCTGAACAGAGCACATTTTCTCCAGCTTTACCCCCGTCCAAAAGCTTCTGGAAAAAAGGTGAGACGAAAACAATGATGGAAATGTGAAAAAAGTGAGAAAACATTGACGAAAAAGTGACAAAAAATATACGAAAAAGTGACAAAAAATGTACAAAAAAATGACAAAAATTGACAAAAAAGTGACAAAAAATGTACAAAAAAATGACAAAAATTGACAAAAAAGTGAAAAAAAAGTGAAGAAAAATTGACGAAAAATTGAGATAACATTGACGAAAAACGGACAAAAAATTAACAAAAAATTAACAAAAAAAATTGACAAAAAAGTGAAAAAAAATGGACGAAAAAGTGACAAAAAATTTACCAAAAAAAAGACAAAAATGGACAAAAAAGTGAAAAAAAAGAGAAGAAAAATTGACGAAAAATTGAGATAACATTGACGAAAAAGTGACAAAAAATTTACAAAAAAGTCAAAAAATTTTGACAAAAATGAGACGACTTTTTTTTGTAATTCATGCAGTTCTTACATTTGAAGAGTTTCGTGGCGCTAGGCTTGTGCATGGCTAGCGCATTTCTATGGTATCAGCTAGCCTGCATTAAAAACAGTGTGACCCGCTCCACAGAGCACCTGAGGCAAATCACTTATAACACCAGACTAACCATATGTCTGTGTCCATAGAATCAATTTTGGAATATAACTGACCTTGCATCACATGAATGATCGCATTTTGAGGGACTATTTTCCAGCAGATCACTCCGCCGCCGCGTAGATATCAAACAAAAGAACTGCGTGAACTACAAAAAAAAAAAATCTCCAGAAATCAGCAACACTCTGGATAACTAGGAAGTGAGGCCCTATGTCAAAAATCCTGAAATATCCTTTTAAGGGTGTACAGAGAAAAGAAAACACCCTACCCCTGGCCCGTCCAGACGAAAAGGTCTACCCAAAACGGTCGGTCTCTACAGCAGCAAAAGCAGTGATTTCACTAAGGCTGTTGGCTTTTAAATACCTTCTGCTCCTACCTTTAAAAGCCCAGCCCCGATTGTCCCGAGTGAAGTGTTTTAGAAAGCCGTATGTGGTCTCGATGCGAAGGGACTTAATTGTTGGACTAAAAAGCGCAGGGACGGGCAAAGTACAGCCCTTCAACCGACGCTAGCTGACCTTCAAGACCAGGACACACATCCACTTCAAGATGTAGAGCTTTTAGCTAAAGTCAAAAACAAACAACAACAAGGACTACATGAGCTAATAATAAAACACCTGAAAGTCCATCGCCGAATCCAAACGCGGCTAATGTCAGTCATCGGTCAGATCGGGACATCCCCAGTCGCAACTGCTACGTCTACATCTCACAACTTGAATGTACCGATGATCATATTGACGCGATTAATACTCCTGCTAATGCTACTTTTTCGATATACCGGATATTTGTCATTGAGAACCAGAAAACAGAACAATAACCAAGTCAGTTCATTTAATGCTGTCGTTGGTCCAACTGCATCAAAACTGTGAAATAACTTGAAGGACCAGCTTTTGGTTTCATTTTTCCGATATCAGTAGTATCTAAAGATGTTTTTTTTTTTTATATACCACACCGGTATCGCTTACAGTACCCAATGACACATGACTTTAAACCAGGGGGGCCCAAACTTTTTGTCTCCGAGGGCCAAAATGAAAAAGTGCCTGTGAGTCGCGGGCCAAACACGGCGATGTCAAGCACGAAAAAACACATATAACTGCAAATTATAAAGCTACTTTATTTTATTTACTTGTTATTTTTTCGATAGCCCACATTTGCATTTGATTCTATCTATGCAAATGTATATAACATGTTATATTAAAACGAATGGTAACTATGGCAAAAGCCTAGTTTTAGCAGAACAAAATCACAATTGTAGCAATTTAGTGCAAAAAAAAACAACACCTGTATCTACATCACCTACAGTAACTTTACCTCATTCGTTAACTTAAAAGGAGACACTACAGGCAAAACTCAATTTTTTCAGTTTTCAGGTTTTGGGCCAAATTGGTCTCTAAACATACAAACTTTCACCCGGAAACAGAAAATACGCCTAATCTTCAAAATAACATGTTTAAATATTGCGCTGATTCAATGTTCCCCCATAGACTTATATGGGAGAATGTAATTTCAAGGGCCTTTTTCTCAAAACACATTTTTCTGTCATTGTGGCGACACTATGTCCACGTCAGTCGGACCTAAAGACTTCACATTTTCCAGCCTTGGACTGAACAATATTTGGAAGATTTTTTCAGAGGGATTTTTTATTATCTAACCCCTAGCCCCATTTATTGAGTTTGGAATGTCAAAAAATAAGGCGAAAATTCAATTTTTATAAATTTTTCCACTAAAAAGCAGGTTATTTCAAAAGTAAACAAGAAATCCAAAATCCCCTCTGAGAAAGTCTTGGCAACTCATTTATTAATAAAGTGAAACAATAAGTTTGAATGTAGCTCTATCCATTATTCAGATTTCGTCGCCGAAAAGATGGGAAATTTGGGGCATTTTTAGGCATAAAACACCTTGTTCTTATATGAAAAGATAAAATGACAGAAAACTTGCAATGTATTTTTTCTCACATTTATGCCAGTGATCGACAGCAACAGTTTCAAATTGATATCTGTAAATATACATTTTTTCACTATTCACCTGCAGTGTCTCGCCTTAAAGAAAATGCCACATTAGATTATTTTGAAAGTGTCAGTTCAGCATCAATTCTTTTATAAGTCCATTTTTAACATATACTGTTGTTGACGTCAACAACCTTTGCAATAAAAGTTGTGTGAAAGTTGCTGCTACAACGCTCTGTAATTGATAAACACCAAGACACCACAACAGTGTTTCCTTAACTTTGCGAAAGGAGTGAAACAGCGCCCCCAATTTGACGCTGGTGGTCAAATAGTGTACTGCATCAAAATTTACTATTGAGAATGAATGGAACACTACAAAAAGTAAATATCAAGCATTGGCTTAAATGACTTGAATTGAGGAAATGTATCTTAGTTTTGAGCGGTTTTCACTCATTTAGACACTTTTCCTGATCGGACCAAGTTTCCTTTGCTTGTTTGAGGACATTTCAGACCAGTTCTAGGGTAAATCTCGCTTGAAATAAGAAAGTAAAATTGCCAATGAGACAAGACCAATTTTCATTTTTTTAAATCAATTCACAAGTCACATTTTTGTCCTTTTTTTGGTAACTTTTTGTAATTTTTTGTCATTTTTTTGGGTCATTTTTTGTCTTTTTTTAAAATCAATTTTTTGTCTTTTTTCACATTGCAAAGAAAATGACCTGAAATAAGGACGAAATGTATCGAAACGAGTCAGAAACATCTCAGAACAAGTGAAATAATCTGGGACAAATGCCCAAGAACTTCTTAACTAGTCAAAACAACTAACATTTGGATTATTATGCTCAAATTGACATGTTTATACTGATCTAGTTAAATACTTTTTGCAGTGAAGAGAGTTCCACTTTGGGCACCCCTGCTTTAAACCAATCAGAGTGACGTGTTTTCCCAACAACAAGCCTCTGAAAGCAGGACATTTGTTTTCAAAAGAAGTTCGGTAATATGGAACTGGTTTGGCTTCACACCAGATGATCAAAAAAAAGCGATAATACAGAAATGATGAAAGTTGTGATTTTCTGTTTCTGTCATTTCGCCCATTCCTAATATGACAACAGTGTCTCTTCCTTCCTTTCTTTCTTACATATGTCGCTAAAAGTTCACCACTGTCTTCACCTCCTCTTCCCAGCATGACCGCAGCTGCATTGGGGCTTAGCGATGGCACAATGTTTGAAGCAGTAGTAGTCGTCATTGGAAGGTTATACAGACTGTACAGACACGGGCTGATGAACACGCAGAGATGAGACATGAAGAAATTAAAAGATATTTAGAAGAACATCCTCACCTCCATCTGAGCGCTGCAACCCCTGATCTCGGATCAGGTCCTGGGACAAACAGAGAGGGTTAACACGTGTTACTACTACTGATACTACTGAACTACTGCTATTGCTGCCAAGAAACTTCTCAGTACTTCAAGGTTTTTTGGAAAGTAATTCTTCTGATTGTGTGTGTGCTGGCCATTTGAAAAGAAGAAAAAAGGGGTATACTTTGCACATCTCTTGGGCACATACAGAACAAACATAGAACAAGAAGTTCTGCCCATTTTTCCCAAAAGCCTTTTTTTTTTTCTCCTAAGACAAGTGGTTCCCATCCTTTTTTGTCCCACGTACCCCTTGAGGCATTATTTTATCCTCAATTTGATTTTCCCCCCCATTTTAGAACAAAATAAACTGTAAACTAGTGATGCACCGATACCACTTTTTCTAAAACCGATATGAGTACAAGTACTTTGATTTAAGTACTCGCCGATACCGAATACCGATACGAGTACAAGGCATTTTCTTCAACGTTCTTACTTTTTTCACAGCAGGTTGGTTTGTAATTAGTAAATTTACTCATTTACATTTCCTTAAGTAAAGTAGGCGACACATTTAAGAGCAGTTATATTAGAATTGTGCTGATGCCATTTATTTATTTATTTTCATTCAATATATATATATATTTTTATGTCTCTGTCCATCATAGACAGAAAAGCCCATGTCCTAAAGCTCCCAATGCCTGAGCTTTATTCATTTGTGTATTTTTATTTAACAATAGTATTGAGATGTTACTTAAATGGTCTCTTTTCGTCTTTACTTCAGCTCCTGTGTATTTTCTCGTGTGTTTGTAGTAACTTAGCGAGTAGCTACAGCGTTTTCATTGTTCTGCTGCAGCTCATTTTCGCTCAATATAAAAATGCTGCATGTCTTTACGTTGGATTTTCTGAGGACTTTTTAGTCGCTGGGTTAGATTTTCAGATGAATAAACCCCTGGGCATAAAACGGCGTCAGAATGGCCTAAACTGCTAGCAGCGAGTTAGCAACGTTAGCCTGTATGTTGTAAACACTGCAGACGCTGCAGCTCTAACAACATTTAGCTCTGGTTAAATCCAGCACAGACTCTGGTTTAGAGAGCGCAGTCTGTAATAAAGTCAGCTCTCTGTGGATTATTGGATTTACACTAAACAATTCTACAGTTTGTTGCTTCTTCTCTCCTCAGCTGAGAGGTTTCTGGTATCGGGAGCTCATGAATGAGTACAAGCATGTGGTATCGGCCCGATACCCAATACTGGTATCGGTGCATCCCTACTGTAAACTGTAAATATTAGGGTTGGGATGATCCACTTTTGTCACGATCCGATACGCATCACAATACTCAGGGGCCGATCCGATACGTATTGTGATACAGTAAGTAAAAATGATTTGCAACATGTTGATTAAATTTGTTAAATGAAAACTGTCATGTGTCCAAAGTTTATAAACCCAATGCCATTTGACAGGTATTGAAAACTAGGGCTGCAACTAACGATTATTTTGTAATCGATTAATCTATCGGTCATTTTTACGATTAATCACTTAATCGCACTTAAAACGGCTGTTAATGGTGTAGTAAAATTTTATTTTTTCAATTTTTTTTATCACATTATAGCTTAAGTCGCGCTGTTTAAGGAAGTGCTGATGGAGTAAACTAAAGGGATTTTTTTTTTGAAGGCTCTATTCATGGAATTTACATTGTACAAACCACTACAGACCCTAAATATAAAATCAAAGTAGGTTTTCATCAAAAATACTACATTTTTTTTGTCATTTTTGCTCCATTTTAGTCTATGTGAACCAGAAAACGATTAATCGATTACTAAAATAGTTGTCGACTCTTTCAATAATCGATTAGTCGTCGATTAATCGATTAGTCGTTTCAGCCCTATTGAAAACAACAAAAAATCCTGAGGCAACTGAGGCACATTTGTACAGCAGGACCTTCTTCCTCTAAGCAGAGATCAGAAAGCAAAATATATGTTTTTTGTTTTGGAAATATGAATCGATTTGACCAACCAACTCGATTTTTAAATCAAATCAATTCTTTTCCCCGCCCTACACCCAACTCAAGGATTCTGCCAAAATGTTGACAAAATGAGCAACTAAATATATTATTTAGTATTAAGCTGAGGGTTCGGTTCATAACAGAGCCAAAATACTCTCAAGGTCAAACCTTTTACTCAAAAACATCATTAAAACTAACTTTTCTTGAAATTCTACTCAGTTCCAAGTACCCCTGGTTCTGAAACACGGCCTTAGAACATAATATATGACCATTAGGGCCGCAACTAACGATTATTTTGATAATCGATTAATTAATCGATTAATCGTAAAAATGATCGGTTGATCGCTTGGCTGTGAAAGGCGCATGGAAATTGTATTTTTTTTTTTTTTTATCACAAAGAGCTAAAGTGGCGCCGCTTGACGACATGTTGATGGAGTAAAACTTAAAGTAAACGTTTGTAGGAGGCTCTTTGTGTTAATTCTGCTTTCTGATTGGACGAGACAAAGACAGATATTTTTGAAATTTACAATGTACAAAACACTGCAGACCCTCACTTTAAAAACAAAGTAGGTTTTCATCCAAAATACATAATTGGCATGTCTTTTTTGCTCTATTTTAGTCTGTCTTTACTAGAAAACGATTAATCGATTACTGGAATAGTTGACAACTATTTTAGTAATCGATTAGTTGTCGATTAATCGATTAGTTGCCGATTAATCGATTTGTTGTCGATTAATCGATTTGTTGTCGATTAATCGATTAGTTGCCGATAAATCGATTAGTTGTCGATAAATCGATTAGTTGTCGATAAATCGATTAGTTGCCGATAAATCGATTAGTTGCCGATTAATCGATTAGTTGCCGATTAATCGATTAGTTGCCGATAAATCGATTAGTTGCCGATTAATCAATTAGTTGTCGATTAATCGATTAGTTGTCGATTAATCATTAGTTGTCGATTAATCATTAGTTGTCGATTAATCATTAGTTGTCGATTAATCGATTAGTTGCCGATTAATCGATTAGTTGCCGATTAATCGATTAGTTGCCGATTAATCGATTAGTTGCCGATAAATCGATTAGTTGTCGATAAATCGATTAGTTGTCGATTAATCGATCAGTTGCCGATTAATCGAGTAGTTGCCGATTAATCGATCAGTTGCCGATTAATCGATTAGTTGCCGATTAATCGATTAGTTGCCGATTAATCGATTAGTTGCCGATTAATCGATTAGTTGCCGATTAATCGATTAGTTGCCGATTAATCGATTAGTTGTCGATTAATCGATTAGTTGTCGATTAATCGATTAGTTGTCGATTAATCGAATAGTTGTCGATTAATCGATTAGTTGCCGATTAATCGATTAGTTGCCGATTAATCGATTAGTTGCCGATTAATCGATTAGTTGCCGATTAATCGATTAGTTGCCGATTAATCGATTAGTTGTCGATTAATCGATTAGTTGTTTCAGCCCCAATGACCATATAATATATGCAAAAACAGCAACATGAGGCACCTTTAAGGAATAGTTGTGGAAAAGTTGCCATAATGCACAGAGTTTGCTTAATTTTGCATTTACGGTTCCAGTCGCTACATTGCAAAATCCCAGAGACGGACGAGCACCAATTACTACAAGTACTGCGCAACTTCCACAGTACTGGGGGGTCCGGTGCCCTTAAACAACGCTGCACTCACGTCGATGTTGACCGGCTCGATGGTGTTGATGTGGACGTTGGGTGCAGAGGATGACCGGTCCCTTTGGCCGAACTGGTTTCTGTGGTCCTCCTCTGCGCTCGGTCTGAACCCCGCCGGGATCGGGATGGACTTGGAGGGGGACACCGAGGCGTGGCACAGCGATCTGTATGCGAGTGCAATAACAGGTGTGCAATAAGAACCAAAGATAATGCGCTTCAACCGTGGGGCAATCTGTTATCACGGTCTCGGAAAAATCATCTGTCTCGCATTTCACATGTTGTTGCGGTGAAAATGTGACTTGTTTTTCATGATGTGTGTGAGTTTTTAAAGTGCTTCATACATAAAAGGTATGGTATACGTACAGTATATACCAGTGGTTCTCAACCTTTTGGTGCCGCAACCCCCAACAGTAAAAGGGATTTGTGACCCCTGCTCGGGTCACACCGTGAGAAATAGAAATAGTAGCAGATATAATTCTTAACCCCTTAACTCCCACCTGAACCGAGATGATCTTTTTCCTTACGTCATCACATTTTTTCTCCATCATTCTTTTGTTGGGTATTCAACTCATTTTTGTATCTTTTTGTAATTTTTTGTCACATTTTTGTAATTTTTTTCGTCAATTTTTGTCAAATTTTTGTAATTTTTTTTGTAACATTTTGTCACATATTTGTCTTTTTTTTTTTTTGTCACATTTTTGTCAAATTTTTATCAAATTTTTGTCATTTTGTTGTCACGTTTTTGTCATATTTTCGTCAATTATTATTATTTTTTTTTGTCACATTTTTGTCCTTTTTTTTCATTTTTTGTCAATTTTTTGTCATTTTTTTGTCAATTTTTGGTAATTTTTTTGTCAATTTATGTCAATTATTTGCAATTTTTTCGTCAATTTTTTGTCATTTTTTGTCACATTTTGGTATTTTTTTTTGTCAATTTTTGGTAATTTTTTTGTCAATTTTTGTCAATTTTTTGCCATTTTTTCGTCATTTTTTTGTCAATTTTTTGTCAATTTAAAAAAAAAAAATTGTCACATTTTTATCAAATTTTTGTATTGCTTTTGTAACATTTTGGTAATTTTTTTGTCACATTTTGTCATATTTTTGTCATATTTTTGTCAAATTTTTGTCACATGTCATTTTTTGTCACATTTTGTAATATTTTTGTCAAATTGTTTTAATTTTTTCGTAAATTTTTTGTCCATTTCTTGTGACATTTTTGTGACAATTTTGCCACTTTTTTGTCCCATTTCCATCATTGTTTTCGTCTCAGCTTTTTTCCAGAAGCTTTTGGATTGAAAAAAAAATGTGCTTGGTTCAGGTGGGAGTTAAGGGCTTAGGAATTTTTTTTTTAAATGGCTAAAATGAAATTCATCAAACTACAAACAAATAATGGCACTCTGGTAAAATAGCCCACACATGCTCCAATAAAATATCAGATTATATGCTAATGAAAATATGGCTGTTTTATCTAAATGATCTGGCGACCCCCCAAATTTATCTCGCGACCCCCAGGTTGAGAACCACTGGTATATACTACATGGCAGTGCGACTAGTGAAAAGGTTAGAGCCCCGTTCAGTCCTGGTAAAGTCCTGGTTCTGACCTGGGTGACTCTGACGGGGGCAGGGCGGGGCAGACCTCGGACACTGGGGTGGTCCCCTCTGAGGACACCTCCTCCTGAGCGATCGGGTGGTGCTCGAAGAACTTGGACACGAACAAAAGGCTGGAAGAGAGAGAACAGAGGTCAGAGTTCACATAGATTCATCAGTATTTAGTGCTTAGTGTGTTATGTTCAAAATATAGATAAAATACTCTCAAAGTCAAAACTATTACGGAAAAACATCATTTAACCTGACTTTTCTTAGTATTAGTAATATTGAAACTCAGCTTCACCTTTTCTTTTCTTTTTTTTCCTTTTTTAGAAATTGGAGACAAGTACCTGCTGCCAAATGCTAAAGTACCACACGAGGTCCTTGTACCCCTGGTTGGGAAACACTGGTCTAACCACTCTGCCACAGGAATACAAGGATTCTTCCTCACCGAGCCCGCAAAATGTTCTAGTTATCCAGAGTGTTGTTGATTTATGATTTTGAAGAGGTTTTTCATGCAGGCTACTAGTTACCATAGACATGCACTAGCCTAGCACTAGCCTAGCACTAGCCTAGCACTAGCCTAGCACTAGCCTAGCACTACTAAACTCTTCAAACATAAGGACGGCATTAGAGATGCGCGGGTTGACTTTATTTCTGACCCGCTGTAATTTAAACCCGACCCACCCGACCCGGAGAAAAGCCTCTCAGTTTCCCGACCCTGAAATATCCCTTTAAATACTGAATCAGGACCAAAACAAAGCTCTAATGCAGTGTTCATTTCGTCGACTAAAATATTTAGTCTTAATTTTAGTCAAAGTGATATTTTTGCCGACTAAAATTGGACTAAAACTAAATTAAAAGTTTTTCATGAGACTAAAACTATGACTAAAATGTCCAGATATTTTAGTCGACTAAAATAAGACTAAATAAAAATGAAAAGGAGAGACTAAAATCATCCAAACTTCTGTTGACCGTGTGAAAGAGCCTCAGATCAGGGAAATCCTCTGTTAAAGGAACAGCTCTGAGCTTTGTTCATGTGGAGCAGCTCCATGAAGCAGTGGAGCTAATTAAATATGATTATAATGAATATTATCAATGCAAAGTCGACTAAATTAGTCTTAAATTTAGTCGACTTAATTGACTTGCAATTTTAGTCGACTTAAACTAGACTAAAATTGAAAAGATTTTTTCGACTAAATCTCGACTAAAATTACATTACATTTTAGTCAAAAGACTAAAACTAAATTAAAATATGTTGTCAAAATTAACACTGCTCTAATGAAAGTAAATGAGGAAAATCATAACGCAAATTTAGCTATATCACATGTTCAAGCTCCGATAAATTTTGCGATAAACCGTGACTTGTTCGGATATGGATATCACGACTTTCCGACCGGCAAATATGCGATTAAAAAACTCAGGAGAGAGTTACCGAACCTACTTATTTCTCAGACTCATTAGCCAAAAATGCCACACCCACTGCTAAAAAAGTAAAATTAACTAAAGTCGCTACTTCCGGGGTTAGCGTAACTGCTGCACCGCCTTGGACGTTAGCATTGTTCTCCGCTAAACCCGGATGTAGCGCTTTTCGGTAAATATCACTTTTATAGCAGTAGGTTCAGCATTTTCGGCTAATGGGCCTGATAAATAAGTATGTTCAGTAACTCTCTGTTGAGTTTCAGAAACATTGATTGTGGAATTGAAGAGTTTTTTTACCCCGCACTCTCATCTTATTACTTAAGGCGAGACACTGCAGGTGAATAGCGGAAAAAAATAAATGTAGAGATGTCAATTTGAAACTTTTGCTGAACATCACAGATATAAATATGAGAAAAAAATGTATTGCACTTTTTCTGTCATTTTATGTTTTCACATAAAAATAAGGCATTTTGAGCATTAAAATGGCCAAAATTGCCTATCAATCAAAATAATGATTTGAGCCAGATTAAATGTTATGGTTTTATTTTATTGACATATTAGTAACTAAGATTTTTTCAGAGGGGATTTGGGATATTTTGTTTAGTTTTTCAATCAACTAATCATCAGTGAAAAAATCTGTAAAAACTCAAATTCCGCCTGTTTTTTTGGATTCAAAGTTGAATAAATCAGGCTAGGAATTAGATATTAAAAAATCCTTCTGAAAAAAACTTCAAAATATTGCTAGGTCTCAGACTGTAAAGTTTGGAGTCTGTGGGAGCTTCTATAAGGGCTCAGGCTCTGCCCGAGTGCGGCTTCTCTCATTCAGAGAAAACCAGCCCTGAAGTTTTGTAGCGAGTGCGCATGCGCAGCCCGTTCTCCGACTTTTCCGCTCCAGCGTCTCGTAGGAGGAAAAACACCATATTTGGGTGAAAGAGTCATCACGGGGCCCCTTAGCAGGACACGTGGATGTAAAATCTGTCAATATTTATGAATGAAAACTCGCGGGAAAGACGGACTTTCTACGCGGCGCAGCAGCTACTTCCTGGTTAGCTCCGCCTCGCAGACAAAACATCATAAAATAAACATCATGTAGGCTGAGTTTAGTCATTTTTATATCTGACATGAAAACTAAGATGTAAAGGGAGGAAAATAGATACAAATCTCCACTTCGAAAATCAATACTTTCACCTGCCGTGCCTCGCCTTAATGCTAATCTCCTGCCTGAGAGGAAAGGGAGGTCCTTACTCGAGCTGGTCGTAGTTGACACACATGAGGGGGACCTCGGTGCTGCAGCGCTGGTGGAACTTGTAGCCGCAGGTTTGGCAGCGGAAGCCTTGGAACAGCAGCTTTCGGCAGAAGTCGCAGAAGGCCAGAGTGAAAAAAGTCTTTCTCACCTGGACACAGCCGTGGGAAGAAACAAAAACACACAGGAGCTGTTATTTTATCTATCGTTATACCTCTCACAGAAAAACACAGTAGTACAATGGAGATGCAGTTTGCTTTTTGGTGAAGATGGAGGTATTTTTTTTAGCCCATGTAGGTTCCTCTAAGTCAGGTACAAAAATAGTTGATGGCATCCCGATCAAACATTAAATACATTCGAGTGAATGAAGGGATACAACTGATATTTATAGTTTTTGTATTTAAAAAGCTTTTTAATACTTGAACTGTGAAACATTCACTGTTTCTAAAAATAAAAAAAGTTTTAATACTCCTTTGCATTGACACAAAACACTGTCAATACTACTTTATAATCAATTATCAGAATTATTTTTATTATATTTTTATTAGGCCACAATCTAGTCTACGTTTTATGTTTTCAAAACTTATGCTGTCCTGCTTAATTCTTTGTCAGATGTTTTGATGAACAAACTGAGGAAATGTGCTTTCACTTTCCTTTCTGTCGCTGGAGCGCGTTTTTTTTTTACATCCTGAGCCAGTTGCGGCGGCTGTTTCCGAACATGTGGACAAACTTTACTAGGAATTCTGCAGTAAATTCTGCATGTAAAGGAGCGGTATACTCATGGGTACGCTTCTTTTAAACGAAGTTGTGAGCAAATAATTGGGTCAAACACACGAGCATTTTTAAGACCAGTTTACCATGGATTTAAGACAAGAGAGGCAGAATTTTGGGCTTTTTATGGCCTTAGATTTGGATTTTAGACTATTTAAGACCCCACGAACACCCTGGTATTGACTCAAGCAGAAAAGTCACTCACAAAGTTGTGTGTGGTGAGGGGCACGTTCTCCAGAACCTCCACATGGAGCTCCTCTCCGGTCAGCCAGGAGATGTCCGTGTCCCAGCCGATCGGCTTCTTCTCCCTGGGACAGACACAGCCAAAACAAGACAAATCCTTTTTTTTTTTCAACCAAACAGTCATGTGATATTTTGATCTTGTGCAGAGTTCAGTTATTCAGTTTGCTTTGTTTTGATTTTACTTTAGCTATTGGGCATTAGCCATTAGCATCACAAGAACTGTATTGTAGTGTTATTTTTTTTTATTTACTTCTCATACAGGGCGCTGCCATGTTGTTTTCCCTGACTTGGGCACGAGAGATCCAACCCAATTCTGACTTCCGAGGTCCAGAAGAATGCTGCGTCACGTTTATGTTAAAAATAGAACGTGAACAGGAAGTGGTCATGACCCTACACTGGCCAACAGGAACATTCCGCGCACAGACCGTATTTGCCAAACCGGGGCCGAGCCAAGCATCGTCCCACTAAAGTCACCTCACCTGTGATCGAGGTTACATTAGTGCGTGTACAGTAGGGGGCGCTCTTACCCGTCCTGAATCCGGTAGACCGCACAGCACTCCGGGATCAGGCCCCGCATCATCAGAGCCTTCTTCAGGGAATCTCTCACCGTCATCCCACAGCGAGCCGGGACCTGGGGCGAGACACAATCAGCGGTGGAACATAGAAAACAAAAAGATCCCGGAGCGTCCTACAGGCAACGCCGTAGCTACCATTGAGGTCACTGAGGTCTTAGTAAAATGTTTTTTTTTTTAACTCATTGAATCCTTTACTGTGCAAATGAATGTTGTGAACACGCACTTATACTTTTTAGAATCATAATTTAATCTAAAGTCATTTAAAATCTTTAAGAGGGCGGTCTCGGTGCTGTGGTTTACCCTAAAGCCGGACTAGAATTTCTCAAGGACATTATGTGCAGCAATAAAATCATTAAGTTGGATAAAGTAGTATAACACTTCACGTAACCATATTTAAATAGGGAAAACGTGGAAGAGCTTGGTAGCTTCTATCTTGACCTGTTTTGGAGCTATAGAGGAGAGAGGGAGAGGCTAAATGCTAACGCCGTCTGCGCTGTGTTTACGTGATTGAAGGCACGGGTGAAGATCAGACAGGTCCTAAAGAACTCGTCAAAGCTAAGGTTAGAACATATCTCAGTATGTAAAAACGGTGGCCTATTCCTTTAAAATCTTTACAGTCCAAATTGCTCTTCTTCAACAGGGGCCTCACCACCGCCCTTTTAAACGCAGCAGGGAAGACCCCCGTCTGAAGAGAGCAATTCATCATGTTTAGAAGCTCGTCTCTAAAAGATCCATAAAATCCATAAAATGCTCTCTTCAGACGGGGGTCTTCCCTGCTGCGTTTAAAAAGGCGGGCCTCACTGAGGAGAAAATTTTATCAAGCATCTAATGCAGGCTAGCTGATACCATAGAAATGCGCTAGCCTTGCATTAGCCTAGCGCCACGAAACTCTTCAAATATAAGAACTGCTTGAATTACAAAAAAAAATATCTCCAGAAATCAGCAACACTCTGGATAACTAGGAAATGAGGCCCTATGTCAAAAATCCTGAAATATCCCTTTAAGGCAATGGGAAAAAAACATATGTGAAGTAAAGGCCTCACTGACCACGGTGCGCTGCTTGTTGGGCAGGAACACCCGGACGATGGGCTTCTGCGGGGAGCGAGGGTTGCCCCGCGCGGCGTCGCAGGGCGTCGGCAGCACGTGCAAAGTGTTGGGCTGAAAACTGTGCCCGCACGGCTCCCGCAGGTCCAGGATGCTGGTGTTCGTGGGAGAGGAGGACAGGTCCGTGCCGTTCCCCATGGCCTCCAGCAACTGCTGCTCCCGCTGCTGTAGGGCATCCAGCTTACTCGTGTACTCCTCGTAGGCCTAAAAGAGAGACCAGGGTTTAGAAGTGGTGGAAGGGCCCTGGATTAGTTCCTCTAAACCCAGACGTGGAGCTTTTGAATAAGTGGTACTACATGAGTCCGTTTACCTCTAAGTAGATGGACGGGGGGTTGTGTTCTCCTCCGAACTTGTCGAGCAGAGCCTCCAGATGCTCCTGGGTCAGTTTGATCATCTGCTTTATGTTCCAAATCTGACAGAGGAAGAGAAAAAAACAGCATTTAACTCTGGCTTGATCAAAGGGTTCCACAATTTTGGATGACAATCTACAATACGATGCAATGTATTCCAATGCACAAAGTGTTACACAATGATTTTCCATTATAACAAACTGATTTTTACATCGAATTAATGAAATAAATTCTTATTTTTAAGTGTAAATCCAAGGCAGATCTTTGTCTAGCACACTTAAGAAATAAAATACATCAACAGTATACAATCGAAAAGATTATAGCAATAAACAAAAATAAAAGAAATTCACATGACAAAAAGTGGAATGGGATGTTATGGGACTGATGTGTGCGAACATTTTGAATTTCCTAATGTACACGATGTAATTAATGTCTTATGTTTATTCAGTGGTTCTCAAACTTTGAAGCGCTAGTGGGACGGGTGTGGGTTTTAAAATCAAACCTGCAACAAACCAGCTGCCCCAGGACTACCATCCCAAATTCCAACAAATTTAGATCAACAATTTAAAGATGAATTAATATAAGACAATCAATAAACACTCCAAACAAGATAAAAATGTGTATGAGGATGAACAGAACAAAGGAAGACTGGTGGAGTGCCCATTCTTTGAGAGCCACTGCAAAATATAAAATATAATGTAAAATATAATGTAATAATGTAAATATAATGTAAAATGTTATGTAAAAAATAATATGGAATTGATGCAAAATATGTCAAGGACTTGTATGACTTGTATGTCTTGTCTTTGTCTTGTCCTGTCTTAGTCTGGAATTATCTTTCTGTGAAATGTATTGTGATTTTGGTATTGTTGTGTTATTTATGTTTTTCTTTTATTCAATGTCTACTGTGACTGTGTCTATGTCTGAGGTGAATGAATGAATAAATTTAAAAAAATGAAATAATAAAGGGCAAGTTGAGGTTCCAAAATTAATAAATTAAATATAAATCAGTCCGATGTTGATTAAAAAAAGCGGAAATGGCATTTTGAAAGTCTGGCTCACGGGTACACATCCACATCTGTAGATGGGTCCACGGGTGCGGCACTGTTAATAATAATAAATAAAGGATGTGTCAATAAAGTAAGCCTTAACCTTAAACTGGTCCTTGTGAAAAATTGGGATGATACAAAAGTTTGGTGGCTTCCTCTTTGATCGTTTGTTATCAAAAAATCTAGCGTCCACCTTATTCCTACACCCCATGAGCCCTAGCGTAAAGTATGGGAGGGACTTCAGGTGTGACCGGGATCGCTGTTGGTTTCGAGACGTAAACTATGTAGGAACAGGACGAGCTGTCACAGCTAAAAACAAAACTACGAGCTGTGATTAGCTGCTCACAATAACGTTATGACTGAAAATCACTCCATCGAATGTTTTCTGCCCCATGGCAGTGTTGGCCAAGTAGTCTCCACCTAACGTCTGTGGATATCTTCTGCGATCTTTCACAAAGACTTTACTCTGGTGTGGCACTTTAGGCTTAGGGAACGGATTGTCAGCAACACTTTTTGTTTCATGTTGATTGAAAATGTGAAGATCTCCACGGATATTTGATCAGATTAAAACTGAGCCACAGTCTGTTGATGAGCCTCATTACATGTGCCGTATTTACGCGGAAACACACCATGTCCAGGGTTTCCCAAGCATCTATGGTGCACCGCCACAGAATCCACACCGGCCAACACATACTGGCTTCTAAACTTCAGTTCTCCTTTCAGCAAAAGGTAAACACTTGAAAGTAACGTTATCTCAACAGCTACGTATAAAAATTATTGTTATTATTATATTATTATTTCCGCGACAAATACAACAGTTCATCACGCTGCAGGTGGTTCATGGACAAGCGGGAGGGCATCCTTAATGATTGTTTTTTCTCGATCACGCCATTTTTGTAGTGGTCTAGTGTAATAATCTAAATCATAACTGAATTTCGATTAATTGCACGGCTTTGGACTAAAACTCTATATGCTGCACTAATTCTCTGTTGCACTGGTTTAATAGGGTTGTTTGGAGGATGAGCAACATCACGATGGAGAGTCACCATCGTGAGGCCACGCCCCCTCCTGTCAGAAACACGCACTGGTCTTCTGTAGGCCTTGTAAACCTACAAACTTTGCAGGGATTGCACTGTAAATAAAATCACCGATAGGACTAATATACACGCTAGTGTCAGTACCTGCCAGAAGCCGTGATGTGTAGCCGTAATTATTAAAGTAAAGACGCAGCTGCTCTGTTTCTGACGCGCGGGGCTCTCTCTCTCTCTGCAGCTCAGAGTTTACCAGCGCGTGGTTTTGCTTTGCTGCGTACGGAAACTTAAACCGTTTTAAAATGACGAGTTGGCTCTCACATCGGAGCTAGATGAGTGCGCGGATTATTCTCACGAAGAACTGAGAGAGGAAAGAGAGGAGAGAGAAAGAGGCGGTGCAGGAGGTACGAGGTTACGAGCTCATGGACCGGGCGGCGCGTGGAGCGGCTTCAAAAACGTAAGCTACGACGCAAACTTCTAAATATCAATCAATCAATCCAATTTTATTTGTATAGCGCCCAACAACAACCAGAAGGTGCCCAGAGCGCTTTCCAGGATAAAAACACGAATCATAGTAGAAAACAATAAATACAAAAACACATAAAAACAGCAGTGGAGTCGGTGGCTATGTATCGAAAGCTTTCCTGAAAAAATGTGTCTTCAACTGTGATTTAAAAACACTCAACTCAGTGATGTTTCGAAGCTGGACCGGAAGTGCGTTCCACAGCTTTGGGCCTTGTGCGGCAAATGACCGGCCTCCAAACTTTTTGTATTTGAACTTGGGAGTGACGAGGGAGGTGTGATCAGAGGAGCGCAGAGTTCTGGCTGGTTCGTAGACCGTTACTAATTCGGCGAGGTCGGCCGGGGCCATACCGTTGATGGTCTTGAAAACAAACATCAGGACCTTAAAGTCCACCCTAAACGCCACCGGGAGCCAGTGGAGAGCGCGGAGGACTGGGCTGATGTGTGAGCGTCTGGAGCCAGTGGAGAGAGCGGAGGACTGGGGTGATGTGTGAGCGTCTGGAGGTGTTGGAGAGGAGACGAGCTGCTGTGTTTTGTACCAGTTGAAGTCGATTGAGGAGTGATTGGTTCAGTCCTGTGTAGAGGGCGTTACAGTCGTCTATCCTCGAGCTGACGAAGGCATGGACGGCCTTTTCCAGGTCAGCTCGGGACAAGAAAGACTTGATCTTACTCAGTAGCCTTAGCTGGTAAAAGCTTGCTTTCACAACTGCACCTATCTGTTTATAATATTGTCCCGTTCACCCACTGTTTCTTAAACATTACGTTAAAACTGAGCAAATGCAATTTGTATTAATTTGTATTAGTGTGATAAGAGCCTTGGAGTTGACGCTCTGAATAAGTCGTTCTCCTCTCAGACTTTACGTACGAGTTTTAACACATTTCTTTTGCAAAAGTCGTGTTCCATGACTCTGTTCAGATCATGCTTAGTATAGAGCCATTTATCTGCAATCTCACATTTTCCTAACATACATAGTAATATGCAGCATATATATAGGCTATGTAAATGTCTTTAAAAAAATGCTTATAATGAAAAATGGACGATATCATCGTCCATCACGATGGTTCACTGTAAACATAGTCAACGGCCAATTAAGGGAACATCGCCCAACCCTACTAAACATATTTATATTTGTGGTCCATAGTGTGGCACAATGTCGAAAAGTTAAAGGGGTAGGGATACTTTTTCAACCCATTGTAAGTAACCGCCACAATACTATTAGGAAATAAAACATAGCACAGCACAGTCGTTGAGTATTTTGGACATGGCCTGGTGTGTCTATGGACTTAACCATCTCCATTTAAAGCAGTACTAAGTAACTCTTGCCCCTAGAGGCCATAAGCGCAACTGCAGGTGTTGTAGCAAGTTACGAGTTTTTAACTTATTCATTGTCTGTGAGAGTAAATACTACGCTGACAGGAAAGGCGAAGGGAGAGAGGGATATTGTTCATCCAATTACACAATGGAAATATTTTTTTTTCACTCAAACGTGGCTGTAAATACTGTTTAAAGTGACGCTAGCCCGCAGTTAGCTTTGCCTGCTAGCATGTTAGCTTCTTCTTCGTGATAGTGTGTATTGGTGGCTCCAGTCATGGTTTTCTGTCCAGAGACACCAGGGGGAGATGAAAGACCCTCCAATCATCCCATAAACACTTGTATCACCCCCACAGGGACTACGAGGAGGATTTATTAAGGTAAACACGTTACTTAGTACTGCTTTAACATATTTATAAATACACCAAGTGACACTCAAGAGACAGATCACAAAATTAAGACTTGGAAAATGATGGTTATTATGTGCAATGGAGAAAAAAAATGACATTGAGTGAAAAAAAATAATAATAAAAGAGCAGAAGTAAAATTCTGATATAGCTCTCTTAAACATGTAGCCACTTTGCTCAAGGAAATGTAAATGTGTAACTAACTACTAACCAATCTGCTGTGCAAAAGTCAGTCTTTAAACCAGGGGTTCTCAACCTGGGGGTTGGGACCCACTCGGGGGTCGCGAGACAAATTTGGGGGGTCGCCAGAGCATATAGACAAAATATATATTTTAGTAATATTATTATTATTATTATGGTGTCGTAGCATACATGCTATTTTACCAGGGTGCTATTATTTGTTTTAATTTAATTCATTTTTGTTTTAGCAATTGTTTTTTCTTTGTTTTTTAAGAGTTATATAGGTTAACCTCTTAACTCCCGCCTGAACCGAGAGGATCTTTTTCCTCAAGTCATTGGATTTTCTTTCCATCATTTTTTTGTTGGGTATTTTTTTGTAACTTTTTTGTTTTTTTGTAACTTTTTCATAATTTTTTTGTCAATTTTTTATCAAATTTTTGTAGTTTTTTTGTCACATTTTTGTAATTTTTTGTCAAATTTTTATCACACTTTTATCACACTTTTGTCATTTTTTTGTCATTTTTTGTCACATTTTTTGTCACATTTTTGTCATTTTTTTGTCATTTTTTGTCACATTTTTGTCACATTTTTGTCATTTTTTCGTAATTTTTTCGTAATTTTTTTGACAATTTCTTGTGACATTTTTGCCACTTTTTCATAAATTTTTCGTCACTTTTTTGTCAATGTTTTCTCACTTTTTTGTCACATTTCCATCATTGTTTTCGTCTCAGTTCTGTGGCTATTTTCACACCATTTTTCCAGAAGCTTTTGGATTGGGGTAAAGCCAAACTGGAGAAAATGTGCTCGGTTCAGGTGGGAGTCAAGGGGTTAATGTCCCTGTTTTTCCCATGGTCTGACCCGGGTGGGGGTCACGATCCTAATTAACTGTTACAATGGGGGTCGCGGCTCTAAAAGGTTGAGAACCACTGCTATAAACCATCATGTGGAAAATGCCTTGTAGTCGTAGTCGTCAAATCAAAGTACTCATATCGGTTTTTAGAAAAAGTGGTATCGGTGCATCCCTCCGCTAATCGCAATTATTGTGTCCAAGATAATCATGAGACAACGTTTCATGTATCGCAATACTTTAATGGGCGACCCGGGCGCTCGTGCTTCACAGCGAGATGGTCCCGAGTTCGATCGCTGGTCAGACGGGGCCTTTTCTTTGGTGGAGTTTTCATAATCTCCGTGTCTGCGTTGACCTACGGGTACTCCGGTTTCCCTCCAGCCAGGTGTTTCTGACCATTAGCCTGGCTCCACATCTGGAGAGATGGGTCTCGAGTCTACGCTAGCTGCCCACTACAGCTACAGGTCGCCTCAGCGGCACTGAGGATGGGTCAAATGCATAATATAAAGCAGGGGTCACCAACCTTTTTTCAGTTGAGGGCTACTTTAAGAGCATTAAGTTGTCCGAGGGCAACCAGTAAAAAATAAATCCTAAAGACTTAAAGCAGTACTAAGTAACTATTCCCCCTAGAGGCCATAAGCGCAACTGCAGGTGTAGTAGCAAGTTACGATTTTTTAATTTATTAATTGTCTTGGAGAGTAAATACTACGCTGACAGGAAAGGCGAAGGGAGAGAGAGTTACTGTGCATCCAATTATACAATGGAAATATTTTTTTTCACTCAAACTTGGCTGTAAATACTGTTTAAAGTGACGTTAGCCCGCAGTTAGCTTTGCCCGTTAGCATGTTAGCTTCTTCTTCGTGATTCCATTAGTGTGTATTGGTGACTCCGGTCCGGTGGCAGTCAAGTTGCAAACATGGTTTTCTGTCCAGAGACACCAGGGGGAGATGAAAGACCTTCCAATTATCCCATAAACACTTGTATCACTCCCACAGGGACTACGGAAAGGATTTATTAAGGTAAACACGTTACTTAGTACTGCTTTAAACGTACACTGTTCACTTATAGGATATTGACCCCACATTATATTAAAATAGCTTTATTTTAAACTCATACAGAGTCAGAAATAACAGAAATAACTGTAATTTTAAGAATCAGACTCAAGAAACTGAAGTGTTTTACACCTCAGAAAAAGTCCCCAGGGCTACTGGGCATGCCCCAAAGGGCCCCTTGGTGCCCGCGGGCCCCACGTTGGTGACCCCTGATATAAAGGTTATTACATTAGTGCATTTGACCTTTTAGTGATCCAGCGGCTGTACGGGTGGCTTGCCGGGCGCCTTTACTTTCCATCACGGTGGCCTCTACGACACTCCAGGATCAATTGATTTTTAAGGATTTTTGGTAGGTTTTCTCTGCTGATGGAACCATCTCCATGGTTACTCATACCATGGAGGGATGGAAAGTAAAGGCTCCATGCTAACCACCCAATACAGTCGTACATGGACTAATGTCAAGGTTTTTTCCCGCATAAAAAGCTCCACAATGGCTGCAGTTCCTTTTAATATTGAATAATACTACTTGTGTACAGTATCGCTATTGTTTTTAGCCTTTGTGCATCACAAATATTTATCGTGACTGAAGCTTATCGTCACAGCTTAAAGGCACACTGCGTAACATTTTGGACTATACTGTTGCTATAGATACAGACGCATTTCTGGAATCGCCCATATATGGTCATTTTTTAAAACAGTTAAGGGGGAAAACAATTTTGAAAAAATGTAGATTTTCTCTAATTATTCAAAAACTACTGTAACAAATGCTGAATTATGTATATAGTTTTGTACTAAATAAAGATACAAAGACATGGGGAGGAGCAAAGTGGTTCAACAGCCCATAAATACATTAAAAAAACGGAGAATGCTAACATGATGCTACATGTTAGCATCGGGCTATTGCTAACGGTTAGCTAGCGCGAGCTACAACTGCCGTTTTTTCACTTCTACTGATCAATCTGCTGTGAGAAAACATCCATATGGGCCTAATTTAGACTTGACTTTATTTGTATGTGATAAATGAGTTAGTTTAAGCTAAAAAGAGTGGAAAATTGTGTTTCTCTAAAGATTCTATTTTCCCCCATGGCGAGGCCACGCCCCCTTCTATGACGAGATGCCGACTGTATCTATCTGTACAAAACATGCTCCTAATGACCAGCTCCACACAGTACATGCTGTTACTGCAGTGAGAAAGCAAAGAATGGATTTGGATGGGAACCTAACCTGTTTAAATCTCAAATTCTGCTGACTTTAGTCAACATCTCCATGGAAACGAGCTGGAGACGTACCCACTCCCGGTAAAGTCATGTCATGTCTGAGGAGAGCTGAGCCGCTCACAGCAAAATCACATGTTTGCTTGAGGTATTTTTCAATGCTGAAAATATCTGTCATAAAATAAAGCTTGTATTTCAATTTATTTTTGGGGGTAAAATTATACGCGGTGTGGCTTTAAAGGAACAGGCCACCGTTTTTACATACTGAGATATGTTCTTACCTTAGCTTTGACGAGTTCTTTAGGACCTGTCTGGTCTTCAATCACGTAAACACAGCGCAGACGGCGTTAGCATTTAGCCTCTCCCTCTCTCCTCTATAGCTCCAAAACAGGTCAAGATAGAAGCTACCAAGCTCTTCCACGTTTTCCCTGTTTAAATATGGTTACGTGAAGTGTTCCACTACAAAGTATAATCACACAAAATTAAACAATGTGGATTTTCTAAGCGGATAAAAGGGGGAACTATATTGTAAGGCATAATAATACCAGGAGTAGCTTGGCATCCGCACAGTAAAGTGAAGATTACTGCGCATTTCGAACTACTCCTGGTATTATTACGCCTTACAATATAGTTCCCCCTTTTATCCGCTTAGAAAATCCACATTGTTTAATTTTGTGTAATTATACTTTGTAGTGGAACACTTCACGTAACCATATTTAAATAGGGAAAACGTGGAAGAGCTTGGTAGCTTCTATCTTGACCTGTTTTGGAGCTATAGAGGAGAGAGGGAGAGGCTAAATGCTAACGCTAATGCTAATGCTGTGTTTACGTGACTGAAGGCACGGGTGAAGATCAGACAGGTCCTAAAGAACTCGTCAAAGCTAAGGTAAGAACATATCTCAGTATGTAAAAACGGTGGCCTATTCCTTTAAGTACATTCATACACTGTAAATTCCGATTGAGGTGGCAACATGAAATAAAGTGTTATAATTACTAGGAGACCTGAAATTTTCAGCATTTACCCACTATTCCATGTAAGAAGTACATTTTCAAGAGAAAATTGTGATTAATTGCTTGTTGCAACATGTTTCCGCTCCAATAACAGGGTTTTGCCAGTACTGACTAACTTTACATGATGCCAGTAATGATTATTTGTCGTCCTGTCGTGCTATACTTTAGCTCAATCTAAAGTATCCATTATAAGATTCTGTCCCATTTACTAGGATTTATCAGTTTTTTATATAATATAGGCTTAACATTGGCTTGACTTGCTTTTCTCTTTACCCAGCACATGGTTTTAGAATATTCCATTAACCAGCACTAAGCATAATAGTACAGGTTAAGGCCATATTTAAGTAACAAAAGTAATCAGTACTCGGAATTCCCAGTTGTCAGTACTAACATGTCGAGTAATCAGAACTTGTATCATAAGGAGTACTGTGAAAGCCGTCTTAATCATACTAGCGTTTACTAGTAATCATGGCTTAACATCGGATGTAATAATTATGCATCGGGTTTACAACTTATCCCAAGTAAGCGCAATGAGTTGGCATTTACAGTGTATTAGTCAACCAATGATAATGTAAAATACAGGAATTATTCTACGCATAAAAGCATTTGGAGACACTACAGTGGCCCGGCAACAAAAGTAGTTTGTCGGGTCTACTTTTTTATGTTTTCAGCTGATTTTAGTCCGGTTTGCTGGATCTCAACGACACATGAAAACATTCAGAACTCCATTTGAGTGAAGTTGTCCACAGGTTATGCAAAGAGAGGAGCACCACCTTCCAACATCAGCAGGTGAAACGCAGCGTTTTGCCTAAATCGGGAAGATTATAATTAAAAGTGAAGTTTTACACATTTACAAAGGCTGTGTTGCAAAAAAAAAAAAAAAATGACTAGCCTTTTATCAGCCCTTTATAAAAGAACCGGGCGA
>NC_136873.1:5563858-5603858 GCF_951799975.1 Gobius niger | reverse complement strand
AATTAGGGTAGGCAAGCTTTGAATCTGTTGAGAGGACCCTCCCAGCGGGCTCATAAACCTTGTCTTTTAATGCACTACACTGTGCAAGGCTTACATAATACATATACTTAATAATAAATACAATTAAATAATAAAAAACTATATATATTATCATTGTGGTACACAAATGAATCTATTATAGAAAACGCTATCTCAATGGCCGCCGCCTGGGCGCCGCCATTTTTATTTCCCATACCGACTTTGAAGCTAAGCAGGGACGGGCCTGGTTAGGACTGGGATGGGAGACCGTTTGGGAACCTGGCGACAGTAGTGAGTGTGTGCGTGGTTGGTGGTGGGGGCTGATGTGCGCAGTGGACTGAATGAATACTGCAACAAATTGTACACCGACGAGCGTCTGGAAAAGCGCTATATAAGACTTGCCATGTTCATTTCCCAACAATCCGCGGCCGGCCCCCACGTCACCGTCCCACCGGCCGCGGGCATTGGTCACGGGTCCATATGGACCGCGGTGCTGCTGTCCGAGGACAACCCGCCGTCACAACAACGCGAGTGCACGAGATCTGACTGCCGTGCGTGTGTGTGTGTGTATGTGTGCGTGCGCGCATCCTAACAGGGCGATGTGTGTCATCGTCACTCACCCTAAACTGCAGCTGCACACGCTCCGCAGGTACAGGTACATCCTCCAAAACACATCTACGCGTCTTTGTTTAAGTCTCTCCTGCAGTGACCGAGGCTGTGGTTCATTACAGATCCAGTGCTGTCATGTCAGAAGCTCAGACACATGCGTAAGATCCAATCCTGGTCATATTCCGTCTCCAAAGTTTTGTCTCTTTGGCTTCAACTGAAACGCGCTGCTCCGAGAGCTTCAGCCTCCGTGTGCGGAAAGCGAAAGTGAAACCACTTAACGAGCGCATGGCCTGCACTGTTGCTTTTTTTTTTATTTATGTTTTTTTTTACTTTGCTGCTGTACCATTTCTTCTCTATTTCTTCTTTACATTCTATAAATCGGCTTTGAAAGCATTGCCAATTGTATTATAAGGATATAAATACTGTCTAATAAAAAACAACTTCTTATTTTTTAGATTGCTCCAAACCACGGGTCCTGCACCGTGAACCGAACCGTTAGAGCTGAACCGCTAATATTTCTCCATAAATATTCCACTGTTTCTTGATTTCTATTCCCTGAGTTTTGCAACATATTGTCGATGTAGTTTATAAGAAAGGAGTACGGGTGCAAACACTCCAATTGCAGTTTGTTTGACATTATTTTTAGCATTCATTATTTTAAACATTTGGAGTGGCCATAGTTTTAGGAATGAATGGGGAACCACTGGTCTGCTTACTGCGGGTCTACAGCTGTACTGAGTGACGGGTTATAGGGACTATACTGGACATTTCTTTGTAATAACTCATAATCTCTGAATATCAAATGTGGAGACTAGCGAGGCCCGGCCAAAGGCCGGGTCTCAGCTAGTATTATACAGAGGATGGTAATGATGACTGGGAAGTAGCAAGATCACGGAGTATAATATGTATTTTAATGTGTCTTTTTAACATAAAACTAGTGACTCTCGGTAATGCTAACAATGTTAGGCATGGCAACCATCTGAATGAAGTGTATCAATGATCACCTGTTGAACTAGACTCCATACATGAAACAAGACCAGTTGTTTTGTAATCAGCATTGCTCCCTTTTGGGGATTGTATACAGTGCAGTGCAAGTTTCAGTCATGTAAAGCCATAATGCACATACCATCTTGTAAATGGTCATTTCTGCCATGGTCGGATGCTGCGGGTGTGTTTGGTCTATTCGGTTTTGCTGTTCCTTCCTGTTGTTGTTTTGTTCCTTTGTTGTTCCACTATGTTCTTTTGAAATGATCATTTTAATTGTATTGATTTTGAGGGTGGGCGCTTATAAGCTCTCGCTTTGGCCACTCCTTTTGAGCAGAGTCTTTGCTGCTCAAATAAATAAATAAATATAAAGTTACATTCAAGGCAACACCTTCCACTTGGAAAAATGCCGCTCGAACTGGTGATTACAACTTGTAAACTCGGAGACCTCAAGACAGCTCTGAGTCCGTATACGAGGTGAAGACAGTAATGGCGGCCCCCAGTGGTGGAGCGCAGCTAATGTAAAAACTATAACAAAACCACGAAAAACTGACTGCTGTTTCTTTTGGACTAAGGGCTTCTTCCTGGCAGAGTACCCTGTCATCCCAAGTCGGTACAGGACTTGTTTTTCTGTGGATAATGACAAACTCTTACCAGATTCAGACCCTCACCAGGTCTTTTGCATTTGTTCTTTCAGACCACAGCACGTGACGTTCATCTCTGGGACACAGAACCCGCCATCTTTCTGATCTGTGTGATGACTGGTCATTTCCATCATTGTTTTAACCAATGAACCTGAACCATTAAGTGTCTTGAAACTGCAGCCAAGAATGAACCAGACTTGAGCGTCCAAGGTCATGCCATCTTCATCTGGGCTTTTGCAAATTGTTTAAAGGTATGGTAGTCTTAATGTATGTAAAATTGTGTAGAAAATTCTCCGACGTTAATAACAGCTCCAAATCCAAACATAAAGTTGAAAAACATTGACTGTGATCGCATCCAAAGAGCAATGCTGCCACCTAGTGTCTCAAAAAAAGAACTACAACTAAGATTTTAATACCAGACATGCTCAAGGCTTTGCTGCAGCCATTCCCATTGAAAAACCTAATTGACGTCTATAGATGTCATTGGCAGTCAACGTTTGGATTTCAATTGACATTTATAGACGTCATTGGCAGTCAATGAGTTAATGAAATGTCACACAGCAAAACTGTCAGCGCAATGGCTTGTGGGATTGTTCTTAGCTCATGGGCTGAAGAGTAACATCCTTAGGTTCTTATGCTAAAGGAGGTATTACAGGAACCATCACAGCTCCTTTCGTCACTGCCTCCTGACTGCACTGCCACATTTGGATGTCCCTTGTCATTGCTGACGATGATGCCAGGTCAATGAGAAGGAGGTTCCTATGAGCTAATATAGATACAGACGGCATCTCGTCATAGAAGGGGGCGTGGCCTCGCTGAGGGGGAAAATACAATCTTTTGGGAAACACATTTTTTCACTCTTTTTAGCCATTTTCTGGTGGAATATGAACTTATTTATCACATAAATAAAGTCAAGTGTAAACCGGGTCCATATGGATATTTTCTCACAGCAGATTGTTCAGTAGAAGTGAAAAAAACGGCAGTTGTAGCTCGCGCTAGCTAACCGTTAGCATTAGCCCGATGCTAACATGTAGCATCATGTTAGCATTCTCTGTTTTTTTAAGTATTTATGGGATGTTGAACCACTTTGCTCCTCTCCATGTTTTTGTACCTTTATTTAGTAGAAAACGATATTCATAATTCAGCATTTGTTAAAGTAGTTTTTGATAATTAGAGAAAGCTCAGATTTTTTCAAAATTGTTTTCCCCCTTAACTGTTTTCAAACATGACCATATATGGTCATGTTTGAAAACAGTTAAGGGGGAAAACAATTTTGAAAAAATGTATATTTTCTCTAATTATTCAAAAACTACTGTAACAAATGCTGAATTATGAATATAGTTTCTACTAAATAATGATACAAAGACATGGGGAGGAGCAAAGTGGTTCAACATCCCATAAATACATGAATAACGGAGAATGCTAACTTGATGCTACATGTTAGCATCGGGCTAATGCTAGCGGTTAGCTAGCGCTTGCTACAACTGCCGTTTTTTCACTTCTACTGAACAATCTGCTGTGAGAAAATATCCATATGGGCCCGATTTACATTTGACTTTATTTTTGTGATAAATAAGTTCATATTCCACCAGAAAATGGCTAAAAAGAGGGAAAATTGTGTTTCTCTAAAGATTCTATTTTCCCCCTCGGCGAGGCCACGCCCCCTTCTATGACGAGATGCCGTCTGTATCTATAGGGCTCAACCGAAATCCTCAAGTACGTGGCTTCTATGTCCCGATCCTCGCTCCTAACTCTTATGATGTGGTAAGGTCAACCGTTAAATCCCTGTGCAGTTAGAACCAAGAGTTACAGCAGCATTTGCCCAATCCGACCATTCTCACCCAGGGCGGAAACCACAGGGGAAATTACATCACCAACAGCTGTTTCATGAAAAACTGGCGTTGTGGTGGCGTATGGGGTGGCACATAGTAACTAAGCCCCAGTGAGGAACTACCAGAGGTCCCTAAAGTAGACATGACAGGAAGCATACAGGCTCCTTTCCCTAACTCCTAGACCTCCTACCACTTTTCTGTTTTCGGCTGCAGCCTTACATTTTTTAGATGCAGCCCATGTTTGCTGAAGCCTGTAACGTGGCTTCAGGTGCAAAATACTGTAAATGCGATTGTGGGATTATTCGCAAAATTATGGTTTTCGAAGCGTTTCATCTTGAAAATTGGTCAAATGGTATATGTCAACACACTTTCTTTTCAGGATTTCTTAAGGTCTTGACGCTTTTTAAATTTATTTTTTAGCATTTTTCAACTTGTCAAATACAAATGCACTGCAAAAAGTATTTAACTAGATCAGTATAAACATCTCAATTTGAGCACAATAATCCAAATTTTAGTTGTTTTGACGAGTTAAGAAGTTCTTGGGTTCTTGATTATTTCACTTGTTCTGAGATGTTTCTGACTCGTTTCGATACATTTGGTCCTTATTTCAGGTCATTTTCTTTGCCAATGGGGTAAGAAAATTGGTCTTATCTCATTGGCAACTTTACTTTCTTATTTCAAAGCGAGATTTACCCTAGAACTGGTCTGAAATGTCCTCAAACAAGCAAAGTAAACTTGGTCCGATCAGGAAAAGTGTCTAAATGAGTGAAAACCGCTCAAAACAAGATACATTTCCTCAATTCAAGTCATTTAAGACAATGCTGGATATTGACTTTTTGTAGTGTACAAATCCATAAAAATTCTCATTACCGTGATAGACTTAAAATGTGAATTTAATAAGAAACCAAAATGGATTATTTTTTCCACGCAGTTCAAAGAACTGAAGAAGAAAAGAAAGGGACTTTAAAACATTTTTCTCATTACCGCAACCAGTTTGTAGTTTCTGATGTATTATAAGATCTGGTCACTACATTTCTTATTAATAAACTGACTTTTCTCTGACTAAAATATTGGCCAGTCCTCAACCAGTGTTAATTTCGTCGACTAAAATATTTAGTCTTAATTTTAGTCAAAGTGATATTTTTGACGACTAAAAT
This sequence comes from Gobius niger, assembly GCF_951799975.1. Classification (NCBI taxonomy): domain Eukaryota; kingdom Metazoa; phylum Chordata; class Actinopteri; order Gobiiformes; family Gobiidae; genus Gobius; species Gobius niger. The sequence continues at coordinate 5,598,614 of NC_136873.1, read as the reverse complement.
TGGACTAAAACTAAATGAAAAGTTTCTCATGAGACTAAAACTGTGACTAAAATGTCCAGATATTTTAGTCGACTAAAATAAGACTAAATAAAAATGAAAAGGAGAGACTAAAATCAGCCAAACTTCTATTGACCGTCTGAAAGAAAGTCATATCATTTAAATTCACTGCTAAAGGATCAGCTCTGAGCTTTGTTCATGTGGAGCAGCTCCATGAAGTCGAGGACCTTGATTAAATATGATTATGATGAATATTATAAATATAAGTCGATAAATTAGTCTTAATTTGGCATGCAATTTTAGTTGACTAAAACTAGACTAAAATTGAAATGTTTTTTTGGACTAAATCTTGACTAAAATTAAATTACATTTTAGTCAAAAGACTAAGACTAAAACTAAAATAAAAGATCAATCAAAATTAACACTGTCCTCAACATGAAAAGCAGCTCAGAAAATTATCAATTTTTAATGCGATACCAACAAATTTTACTGGTGTGGTTTATATTCAGGTGCGCTCAATAGTATCACGGTACTCAATTAAAAGAATTTGTTTTAGTGAAGACTAAAACATAATCTAAGAGACTTGAAATAATGTGAAAGTTTGGATAGTACCATAAAAATTCATTAAAAAAAAAATCAGATTAGATATGGTAAAAGAAATACAATGGGCTCTTATGCAGTGACCCCGCGTGACAGCCTAAAGCAGAATGTAGAGAAAGCAAAATAATGCAACATCACCTTGAAACAATTTATTAACGTCAAATCACAAAAAGCTCTTTTCAAAGTCCGATTGTGGCGATGGTAACGATATGACTGGATCTAAAGTCCGAACAGAGACCCGTCATTTCTTCTTGGTGGCCCGTTTTCCTTCTCCTTTCTTTGGTTTGCCTTTGCCTTTGAGTTTCCTCAGACGCCCCATCTCCTCCTTAAAGTCCTCGTGTTCATCCCTGAAATGTAAATAAAAATAGATTTTAGTCCAGAATCCCAGTCCATGTGTGCGGCTTCAGGTTAGGTAACAAATGAAGCAAGGGAAGATGAACAAAAACATTAGCTTGTATTTGAGACATTTCCATAATGCAAAGATTTCAAACATAATGAGCCTCATTCATGAACATCTTAAAAAACTTCTTAAAGGTCCTATATCATGCAAAATCGACTTATTGGAGCTTTTAGCCATGTTGTTATGCTATTGCTTTATTAAAAACCCCCCCAGAGTGGTTTGTGGCTTCATTCACGCAGCTCTCAGTAATCCTCCTGAATCCTGCTCTCTGAGGCTCCGCCCTCTCCTGGTGAACGACTGAGTGTTCAGTTGTGTCGTCACAGCGGAACGGAAGTGCTCGACGTCTGTAATGTAATGTCTTAATTCTATGCTTACGGACGGATTTTTATTTGTAAACCAGCCTTTTCATTATTTCTGTTGTAAGAAATCAATAAATAAAGGAAAGGGAACACAAAAAAAGAAGAAAGGATGTGCCCGAGGTGCTTCCAGGTCAGCTGTGGCCAAAACAAATGCAATGCAAATCCATGTTGTCGTCCCCACAGCTCAGTCACATGTCAGTGTTAAAGAGGAAACTCAGGAAACTGATGAAATGCTTTTGTTTTCATTTAGAAACTTAAGCCACATGGATCATTTGCTGCTGTAGCTTTAAGAAACAGCTGCTGAAATAAAAAAAAACACTAAAGGGAAATGTTTGGATCATTTGGATTTATTTTTCTCCTTAAAGGGGGCCTATTATGCAAAATCGACTTTTTCAAGCTTTACATCATGTTATTAAGTCATTCCCTCATTAAAACCATGCCTGAAGTGTTGCCTTGGCACATTCACGTATTTTCGAGTAATCTGTAGAAACTCTGATGGCGGCCATTTTAGGGATAAAACGCCTGATTCCTTCAGGAAACGCCCTCGACCTCCAGGATACGCCTCCGACCTTTCGTCACCAGCCGAGTAACCAACCACTGCTCCTCAGCAGAACCCCCTCCCCGCACTGTGTAGCCCTAAGATGTAAACAGAGTCATCATGGAGGATTAGCTTCATGTGTTGTGAACCGGAGCTACAGCAGACTTTTACAAAGACACACATCAGTGTTTCTGTTACCGAAACACCCAGGATTAAAACCGGTGACAAGAGCGCTTATTTCAGTGTCTGGTTCTGCGCTGGGCCTTGATGATGCACAGAGCCTCCGGAGAAAGCTAATGCTAAGCTAAACCTCGAGTCATCACGTGGAAACGAGAAATATGCACAAATAAAGTCAATAAAACCACCACACACATAAAGAACCGTTTAACAATGATCACACACGGAGCCTGGCTTGTTGATTTGGAAGTTTATTGCTCACATTTCATCTACAATGGGTCATAGCCGAGTGGTTTTCTCCCGGAGCTAACAAGCTAGCCGCGACAAGCTAACGGGAAAATTCACTGAATACAAGCAGCATATTATGCATTGAAAACGTCACTAAAACAGGCAACTGCTTGAAGCAGCCTTTATGATGATCACACACTGAGCCGGGCTTGTTGATTGTGTAGTTTATTGCTCACATTTCATCTACAGTGAGTCGTAGCCGAGTGGTTTTCTCCCGGAGCTAAGGCACTATTAGCCGCGACAAGCTAACAACCTTCACCTTCACAACATTCATTGAAAACCGGCAGCATATTATGCACAAACAACGTCAATAAAGCCGGCAACTACTCGAAGCAGCCTTTACGATGATCACACAATGAGCCTGGCTTTACACATTTGTGGTTTATTGCAGACTTTTCATCAACAATGAGCTGTAGTCGATTATAACAAGCTAACGGGTAACCTCGAAAAACCATTGTCCACCTGCACAGATAATGTCCGTCTTTTGAATCGTATGGGCTCCTGCAGATCCTGGTGTCGTCCATGGGGGTATAGTTAGAGATCCATAGGGCATGGCAGATGCAAAGAGAGAGCCTCCAAACAGCAGTTATTTTTCAGGCAAGAGCCCCTTCCAAGCGTCCGGTGTGGAAGGTTCGTTTCCAAATAATATCCTGTGTGGCCATTGTTCACAAAGTGATAAACAGTAGCTCCTCTCCAACAATAAAAATTAAAATGCACCGATCGTAGTTTCAATACTGTTGAGACAAGCGGAGTGTTGTTGTGATGCCACAGACAGCGTGTGGAGGGGGCGTGTCGGAAAGGGTCAGAGGTTCTTAAAGAGACAGAGGCCTATTTCAAGTCATTTGCTAACGCCATTTTGAAAGAGCAATTTTATATAAGGCAGTTATTCTAATTTACTGCATTGACAGACCAACAGAAGGTTTCGTCATCATTGTAGTGTGATATAGACTGGTGCTATGTGGCTGAAAAAAGCATAATACCCCCTCTTTAAATGTCTTTGTTTGGACACTATGTTGTTGTTGACACTGTACAGTAGGGGGCGACATGCACTTTTGTTTGGCCTCACTCCACCAATAACTTTAAAGAAGAAGAAAAACAGCTGTTGGTGATGTCACTTCCCTTTCCCCTGTTTAAGGACGGACGGATTGTTCAAAATGCTGCTGAAGCTCTAGTTCTCAAAGCATCAGGTTAGCATTCTCCGTTATTTATGTATTTATGGGCTGTTGAACCACTTTGCTCCTCCCCATGTCTTTGTATCTTTATTTAGTAGGAAACTATGTTCATAATTCAGCGTTTGTTACATAATGCAACATGTTAGCATCGGGCTAATGCTAACGGTTAGCTAGCGCTTGCTACAACTGCCGTTTTTTCACTTCTACTGAACAATCTGCTGTGAGAAAATATCCATATGGGCCCGATTTACACTTGACTTTATTTATGTGATAAATAAGTTCATATTCCACCAGAAAATGGCTAAAAAGAGTGAAAATTGTGTTTCTCTAAAGATTCTATTTTCCCCCTCGGCGAAGCCACGCCCCCTTCTATGACGAGATGCCGTCTGTATCTATGTTGGATAAGGACATTCCGGCTGCAAATTGTTGGAGTGCAGACAAGGGCAGACAAGGGCATGGGGTCAGGCTCAATATTTATGCCGGGGGTTGGGCAGGGTCAGACAAAAAGTTGACCCACTCATTAGGGGTGGGCAATATGGCAAAAAAAAAATAAAAAAACATCACAATTTTAGTAAGGCTTGACCACAATTCCGATGTCGTCTCAATTCATGTAGTATCTGTAGCTTTCTAGCAGCAACTAAAGCCAAAAGTTCAGAAGCCCTATTGCGCATCAAGCAAAGTTAACGAACACAGCTTCAACTAAAGAGAGACGCACAAAAAGAAGGGCTTGCATTCTTTGTCAAGGAAATAATTATAAAATAAAAGTATAAAAATCTGCATGTGCTAGACAAGTGTGAAGATGAGTCTGAAGGTGTGATGCACATTCTGATCAGCGGCTGAGCACACTGTGGATTTCTTCTGTAGACTATTTCAGTTTCACAACTAGTAGAGACTGAAACATTTCCCAGCAGGGTCACTGTTAGAGAATTAACAATGGTGTTCGAGAGGGTAGATGGAAAATAGGCAGCAGTCTGGGTGTCTTACACAGTAGAGGTTTATTTACCATCGGTGACAGTACGTGTATGACAGTACAGCTTGGCCCAGTATGATAAATAGCAATTTATTATTATTGTTATCCTCTAACAGCTACAACCATTTGCGAGCTCAGGGTGTTTATCAGTCTACACTTAGGGTACTCTAGGCCTGAAAGATGTTTCTAATTACTCTAATTTATGTCCAAATACAGTCTGCATTCATCTCTCTATGCAGGTAAATAAACTATTACCTGTGAATATTTTCTTTAAAGAGGGGGTGTTATGCCTTTTTCAATCACATAGCACCAGTCTATATCACACTACAATGATGACCAAACCTTCTGTTGGTCTGTAAATGCAGTAAATTAGAATAACTGCCTTGTATAAAATTGCTCTCTCAAAATGGCTGTAGTGAAAGTAGTGGCAGCCTCTGGAGGGTCCTACACCTTCATGTTCAGGAGGCACCAGCAGCTTCAAATACCTGTCTGCTGCTTTGTAGCAGCTGTTCTCTTAATCTGATGTATTTGTCTGGCAGAAATCGTCCTCATTGAGCCTTTATCTGCACAAACCCGAGTGTGTCTGAATCATCCACAAATCTCTAAACAGTACGATGATTACGCTTAATCTTTCGTGAAATATCAAAGGTTTTCATACCTACTCCAAGGCATTCAACTATTTCACGCTTTTCATCAGCAGAGAGACCCTTTTACTTTCCCATATTGCTTGAAAATGGTGGTCTGCTTAATAATGTGGAACATCCTTTTTCAGTAGTTTTTCCCTTAACTGGGCTTAACCTGAAAACTAATCATCCCAGGCTTCTAAGATTGATGTCAGTGATTCAAAGAGCCCTGAGTTTAATTGAACTGTTTTTTTTTTTTACCTTTATGGCACTGAAATACAATTTGCACAATCACTCTGAACATAGTACACTAAGTTAAGAATGATTGGTTACTAGTTTAGTCTAGATTCAGTCTAACCTGAAGAGGCCCAAGTAGCGTAGCTTCTGGGTCATGGCGTAGTAGATCTTGTGCTGTGGGTACCAGTCGATCACTTCTTTCTTTTTGGCCAAAGGCTGTTCCTGGAAGAGCCGCACCACCTTCAGCGAGCGCTGGTCTGTGGGCCGCACCACGTCCCCAAAGATCTGTGCGCTCAGCCGGGCCATCCGCACCGCGTACGAGGAGAGGCCAGACATCGCTACCAAGGGGGCTACAGGGAGGGAAGACAACATGATTTATAGTGAGGGCCATAATTCTGCCTTATACTTTCAAACTGGTTAAACTGGTTGAACACACACATTCAGGGAGACCGAGCTAAACTGAGAGGTTGCGGTCGCAGAGTGTGATGTGGAAGCTTGATAGCTGCCTGAAAGGTGAGTTAACCAGAGCAAAAAAAAATAAAACACAACAACTTTTGGTTATAAAGTGAGTCAGCTTTCTTTCAGAACTTTACTTTAATTTCTCATAATTTCCAGGATGAATGAGCATAATCTAAAGGTTTTTAAATGGGGGGTATTATGCAAAATCGATTTATTCAACATTTTACATCATGCTATTATGTCATTCCCTCATTAAAAACATGCCTGAAGTGTTGCCTTGGCACATTCACGTATTTTTGAGTAATCTGTAAAAACTCTGACGGCGGCCATTTTAGGGATAGGTTTGCCTGAGTCCTCCTAGGAACGCCCCCACCTCCTGGAGACGCCTCCGAGCTTTCGTCACCAGCCGAGTAACCAACCACTGCCCCTCAGCAGAACCCCCTCCCCACTGATGCCACAGACAGCGTGTGGAGGGGGCGTGTCGGAAAGGCTCAGAGGTTCTTAAAGAGACAGAGGCCTATTTCAAGGCATTCACTACAGCCATTTTGAGAGAGACATTTTATACAAGGCAGTTATTCTGATTTACTGCATTTACAGACCAACAGAAGGTTTGTCATCATTGTAGTGTGATATAGACTGGTGCTATGTGGCTGAAAAAAGCACAATACCCCCTCTTTAATGATTGACTAAAAGCCATGTGTTTTTAGCTGGAGGCGAAAACATCTAAAATGGCCGACAGGGGAGCGTTGGGTCAAATTCTGTGGGGAGCGTTGGGCTACACATGAGACATTAGTGTCCCAAGCCTTTCATCCTTGACACCTGGTATTTCTGTCAACCGATGTATTAGTTGGCCGATATTTCGATATTTGACAATATTGATCTAATGCTGACAGAAGCCGATATCTCCGGGACCAGAAGTGATAGAGACTAGGTCAGGGCTCCCACAACGTCCTAGGCCTCAGGGTAGGACTGCTCGATTATAGAAACAATAATAATCACGATTATTTTAGTAATAATGGAAATCCATAATATTCAAACGATTATTTGTTTCCTTTAGACAAAAACCTTTATATATATATTTTTTAAAAAGTCCAAATTTTATTAAATATGCTACAATTTCTAAACAAATCCTCTATTAATTGTTGTCAAAGTTCAATACTGACACAGTTTACAGTTTAGAAGCTTCATTCAGCTTTACACAGACGTTTGGAAAAATCGGCCACAAACATTAGCCAAATATTTGTGGCCGATTTTTAATTTTCAAAAATGTTTAAAACCAACATCGGTCTTAGCAAATGCCAAATCGGTCGACCTCTACTTGGTGTACATGTATTGGCGAAGTCTTAAACTGTGAGGAGGGACTGAAGAAGTGGTGGATGGTCCGTTACTGTGGATCCTCCGTTTTGTTTTGGAGACCTTATTAGTAGAACTTCTGAATCCAGAGACTGTTGTTCTCCTGCTGTTCTCCTATAGAGTTCGGGAAAGTCCACAGTTACCATGGAGATCCGCCATCTTTGCAGCTGTTAGCATACATTTCCATAGACTAGCATTAGCGGAAAAAACAGTATAAAAAGTGGAGAAAAAAGCCGTGGAACAGCTCCGTCAGCTGCCGAGATACTGCTGGTGAATACGTCTAACTCACTGTGGTGTCCAAGTGTTTTAACGTGAACAATAACTCCAGTATTTTAACTTTTAAAATCTCCATTCATTTACAATAGCTGCTAATCCCATAATGCTTAGCGATATGACGTCACATTCCCGAACTCTGTATCTGGAGGGGGTCTGATCCACCTGTTGCTTCCTGTAGATCTTACTAGATCAGCGTCAGTCAACGTAAGTAATGAGCAAAACTACGGTTTAAGTTTTTTTTTAAATACAGTTTTCTATGTGAAGGGCTTGTTTCATGTTTCAATATTGTAACTTTTACCAAATTAACCATAAAAATCCTATAAGATATCATCCTGTCATAGATAAATGTTAGTTTGAAATCATTGCAACAGTTCAAATTGAGTTGATTCAGTTTCTGTTTAATATTATGATTGATGATGTCTCTGCACATGCTTCTGGAGACTTAGCATCTTGCCAAAAATGTTGAAAGCCTTGACTGTAAAGCCAAGAAATGTCTCCTGTTGTCCAACCCTCCCCTACCCCAGATGAACTCCGCATTCAATCCACTCGCCTGTCTTCTATAACCACCAAATCATTTCTCTCATGTAAACAAACCCACCTGAGTCCTTGAGCGCTCGGACGGATGTAGCCGCTGTTAGCCTCTGATGCTAACACTAACCTTCGCCCACACTCGCTCCCGTGTCGGGTTCAGGGCGTGTTGCGCTTCGTATTGTTTATTCCAGACTTATTCGGTTATTCTTCTCACACTAAATCACACTAAACACGATTTATTTCCGAAGAAGAAAGGCAGAACTCCGCCGGTACTGTCAAACACAGCTAAAAATCATGTTATAGAAAGTTCCGTCTGTGTTTTCGGTCCGTGCGGAACTCTGGGTGGACACAAAAGGTTCCGGGTACAACACGTATCAATGTTTGTTTTTTTGTTTTTTGTTTTTTTTTAACGCATTATTTGACTCTGACCATAGAATAAATTGAATTAAGATAACCAGAGTGATGTGTGTCTGTGGTGAGGACAGGATTGGAATTTAACGAGTTCGCTTTTACAATAAATCAGTTGTGTTGATGTTTTGCATTAAGACCAGAAGAGGGCAGCACACCATCAGCCTGCAAAACCCATTTGACTAAAGGCCATATTATTTGATTTTTTTTTTTTTTTTTGTCTAGCGAAGGAAACCAATGGAAACCAAACTAGGAACTGCTCTGTCCGTCCAGGATCATCATAGTATTTTGAGTGAACTTAAAAGCTCCTGAGGGGATGGTGATGCCGAATTATGTCGTTTTATGAGCTCAGTTCATGGTCCATACTTTTGCATGTCCAGAGTCCATTGTTATAATTTAACATATACAAGACAGTGTTAATTTTGAAAACATATATTAATTTAGTTTCAGTCTTGATTTGTGATTTAATGAATGTAATTTAATTTTAGTCGAGATTTAGTTCTAAAAAATATCTTCAATTCTAGTCTAGTTTTTATGGAAGCCCGTTTCCGCCATGTTAAAAAAATAAAAGCCCAACAGGAAGTCGAAATTTCGAGATTTAAACTCGTAATTTCGAGATTTAAACTCGTAATTTCGAGATTTAAACCCGTAATTTAGAGAATTTAAACTCGGAATTTCGAGATTTAAACTCCAACTACGAGTTTAAATTTTGAGTTTAAATCTCGAAATTTCGAGTTTAAATCTCAAAATTTCGAGTTTAAATCTCGAAATTACGACTTTTAAAACTCAGAATTACGGTTTTATTGACTTTATTCATGCATATTTCCCATTTTCACATGATCATGATCATCCGAAGTTCATCGAAGTTCATGATGCTATGATCGTAGCATTAGCTTTGGGAATGCTCCTGCATCATCAAGGCCTAAACACATTCCTATTCTTGTCACTGCTGTTAATCCTGGGTGTTGAGGTAAAATAAACGCTTCTGTGTCTTTGTAAAAGTCCCAGAGTTGCTGTAGCTCCGGTTCACAACACGATGAAGCTAATCCTCCATGATTGTTTACATTTGCACCAGTGGTTCCGCTGTCCCCGCCGCACCGACGTCTATGATCACGGATCTGAAAAACTAAAAATTCCGAGTTTAAATCTCGAAATTCTGAGTTTTAAAAGTCGTAATTTTGAGATTTAAACTCAAAATTTTGTGTTTTAAACCCGAAATTATGACTTTAAATCTCATAATTTCGACTTCCCGTTATATTTTTTAACATGGCGGAAACGGGCTTCCATAAGTTTTAGTCGACTAAAATTGCAAGTAAATTTAGTCGACTAAATGTAAGACATATTTAGTCGACTTTGAAGTTATAATATTTATTATAATGATATTTAATCTTGTTCCTCTGCTTCATGGAGCTGCTCCCACATGAATAAAGCTCAGAGTTTTCCTTTGGCAGAGAATTTCCATGATCTGAGGCTTTTTCAGACGGTCAATAGAAGTTTGGATGATTTTAGTCTCTCCTTTTCATTTTTATTTAGTCTTATTCTAGTCGATTAAAATATCTGGACATTTTAGTCATAGTTTTAGTCTCATGAAAAACTCTTAATTTAGTTTTAGTCCAATTTTAGTCGTCAAAAATATCACTTTGACTAAAATTAAGACAAAATATTTTAGTCGACGAAATTAACACTAATACAAGAAATATATCTTACAAATGAAATGGCAATGCCGTGCAAGCCACACACCACAGAGGAGGTCTGATGTAACTATGGTCGTCCTTATCCATGGAGCGTCATAGAGGCCACTGTGATGCAATATGGCCGCCATTCTAACCACTCATACATTTGCTGGGTCACCAAAAGGTCGAATACACATGAATAAATGACATAATGCACCTGTGAATAGGGGTCAAGACGTATTGATGAAAATACCACTTATAAGACAAGACACAAAATAATATGAATGATATTTTTCTAACTAATTATTATTTAAGATGCTCCAAAGCTGAAACAACTAACCAATAATCGACAACTAACTGATTATTGAAATGTCATTTAGTAATCGATGAATTTTTTCCTGGTTAACACAGACGCAAAAAGAGAAAACATTCCATGAAAAGTTCACTGCGTCACTTTTTTTTGTCATTTTTTGTCATTTTTTGTCACTTTTTGTCACGTTTTTGTCACTTTTTTGTCATTTTTTTTGTCATTTTTTGTCATTTCTTTGTCACTTTTTTGTCACTTTTTTGTCATTTCTTTGTCATTTCTTTGTCATTTCTTTGTCATTTCTTTGTAATTTTTTGTCATTTTTTTGTCATTTTTTGTCACTTTTTTGTCATTTTTTTTGTCACTTTTTTGTCACTTTTTTTTGTCACCTTTTTGTCACTTTTTTGTCACTTTTTTGTCACTTTTTTGTCACTTTTTTGTCATTTCTTTGTCATTTTTTGTCATTTTTTTGTCACTTTTTTGTCATTTCTTTGTCATTTTTTCATCAATTTTTTGTCATATTTTTGTAATTTTTTTGTCACATTTTTGTATTTTTTTTGTAATTTCTTTGTCATTTTTTTGTGATTTCTTTGTCTTTTTTTTGTCTTTTTTTTGTCTTTTTTTTGTCATTTTTTTGTCATTTTTTGTCATTTTTTTTGACATTTTTTTGACATTTTTTGTCACTTTTTTGTCACTTTTTTGTCACTTTTTTGTCACTTTTTGTCACTTTTTTGTCACTTTTTTTGTCATTTCTTTGTCACTTTTTTGTCATTTTTTGTCCCTTTTTTTGTTTTAAGGTGGTGTGTAGAATGCTTTGTACATAGTACATTTGATATTGCGTCTGTTTCTTTGGACAATTATCCAATCAGAAAGCAGAATGAGCTCCTCTCTCTATTGTTGCCAGATCCCAGTTTAAACCAGTTTGGAAATAAACGTCCTCAATCCCAGCTCCTGTCCCAGATAAAGTCCCAGTCAGCGCCAGTCATTACAGCTCAGTGGCAGAAATAAGATAAGCCTTTATTGATCTCACAATGGAGAAATTCACTTGTTACATCAGAAACTGTCAGGGGGGGCAACACAGAGAGGAAATGTGCAATGAAATAGTAAATAGAGATCAAATCAAATCAAATTCACATTTATCCGTTAGGAACTTCATTTGCAGGAGAAGTGCCAGTACGGGCCCGATAAAAACAGCACATCCACAGACATACAACAACATACTGCAATAATAAATACATTCAAAAACAATACACACAGTCCACACAGTCATTTATTCAGCAGGCGGATGGAGGTCGGGAGGAAAGTCATCTCTTTGGTCTTGGATACATTCAAATCCAGACAGTTCTCCCTACGCCACCGTGAGAATGAGTCCAGTTCAGTTTGCAGTGATCCGTGTGTGTTTGTGGTGTCCATGATAACTGTGTCGTCTGAGTACTTGATGTAGGTCATACCTGGGGTGGTGCTCCTGCAGTCGCTTGTGTACAGAGTGAAGAGAAGTGGAGAGATGACTGAACCTTGAGGAGAACCAGTGGATATTGTCCTGACAGCACTGAGGTAGCCGTTCACTCTTGACCCTCCCCGTGAGGATCCAGAGGATGAGGTGAGGGTTGGCGCTCATCTGGAGCAGCTCACGTCCCATGAGATGTGGCTGCACGGTGTTAAATGCACTTGAGAAATCCACAAAGACCAGGTTGACATAGACCAGGTGGGTGATGACACTATGTACCAGAGTGAGCACAGCGTCATCCACCCCTCTCTGTGGCTGGTAGGCGAATTGCAGTGGGTCAGAGTGCAGACCCACATCAGCCTGCAGCTGGGCCATGACGAGCCTTATTACGAGATCTCTTATATACAATGAATAAAAAATCTTTAAGGGGCAACAAGTATAAGTAACAAAACATATAATCAGAACAGCCCTAATGCAGGTTGTTGATAAAGTGACGCTGATACAGAGATTGGCGGCACATAGCTCCTCCAGAGTTATCTTAGGGAACTTGGTTGTATTTCTGACCTGTCCTCTCCTTGTTGGGTTTGTTAGTTTAGGTGAACGACCGTGTCTTGGTAAGTTGGCAGTGGTGCTTTACTCTTTCCATTTCTGAATGATGGATTGAGATGTTTAAATCTTGGGAAATCTTTGTATAACTTAACGCTGCTTTAAACTTCTCCACAGCTTTATCCGTGACCTCTCTGGTGCTCCTTGACCTTCATGATGTTGTTTAGTGACCGATACACTCCGACCACAGCTCTGAGGGCCTGAAAGAACAGCTGAAATTATACTGAGAGTAGATTACACACAGGTGGCCTCTATGTAACCGTTAGGCCAAGGAGTGAACATTCTGGAGTCATTAGGAATGTTTTAAAGGCAATTTAATGCACTCAGAAAATGCTGTATGATACTTATGCAAGCCCCACTTTTCACTTTTCTATTTTTTGAAAAATAACAGAATCATGTATCATTTAGCTTTCACTTCACAGTTGTCTGTTGCTTGTGTGTGAACGTTCAGTAAAAAAAAGCCAAATCAAATCTTTATGTTTAGGGTTGTAAACGTGACAATATGTGCAAAAGTCCAAGGTCTATGAAGACTTTCGAGAGTCACTGTATGTTCATTAACATGCACTGTACGCGCTAGTATCTTCCTCCTGAAGTCCATCCCGTCTCGAGCACAGGTGTTTGCGCTCACACCGGTCCACAAAGTCCACGATGACTGACCGGTCCTCCAGGTCGTTCCCCTCAGACACACAGCCCACGATGGCGGAGTCGTAGGAAGAACTTCTTGCAGACGACAGCTGTCCTTGTTGTACGTGAAGTCCGACATGTACATAGTGAAGAGAAGCGGTGAGAGGACGGTGCCCTGAGGGACCCCAGTGCTGCAGACGGCCACCTCAGACTCACAGCTAGGGCTATAGCAGCGGCCCGGGTTATAGCCAAATCTGAATGACCGTTAGAGGGAAACAAAACGACTACTATTAAGTCGAATAAAAAGTACTCAGTTGAATACATTTGGCATTCATTTGGAGAGGTGGTGCTTTACTTTAGGCTACAATTGGGAGATTCCCTTCTTGGCGTTTTGATGATGAACAAAATTGGCCCTCCACCAAGCAAACTTGCCCACACCCCTGATGCCGTGGAACCGTTTTCCATGAGTCACGACAATATGAGAACTGTCTCTGTCAAAAATATGTTTTTGGTCATGATGTGAGCTGTGTGGGCCTGTTCCGTGCTTAAGGGGAGACACTACAGGCAAAACTCAATTTTTTTCAGTTTTCAGGTTTTGGGCCAAATTGGTCTCTGGACATATAAGCTTTCACCTGGAAACAGAAAATATGCCTAATCTTCACAATAACATGTTTAAATATTGCGCTGATTCAATGTTCCCCCATAGACTTATATGGGAGAATGCAATTTCAAGGGCCTTTTTCTCAAAACACATTTTTCTGTCATTGTGGCGACACTATGTCCACGTCAGTCGGACCTAAAGACTTCACATTTTCCAGCCTTGGACTGAACAATATTTGGAAGATTTTTTCAGAGGGATTTTTTATAATTTAATCCCTTAAGCCCCATTTATTGAGTTTTGAATGTCAAAAAATAAGGCGAAAATGTAATTCTGGATTTTTGTCATTTTTTTGGGGGGTCATTTTTAGTCAAATTTTAGTTATTTTTTTGTCAAATTTTTATCACATTTTTGTCATTATTTCTGGTCATTGTTTGTCATATTTTTGTCATTTTTCGTCAATTTTTTGTCAATTTCTTGTGACATTTTTGTCATTTTTTGTCTTTTTTTAATCCATTTTTTGTCTTTTTTGTCACATTTTTGTCCATGTCTTGTGACATTTTTGCCACTTTTTCATCAATTTTTCGTCACTTTTTTGTCATTTTTTGTAGCATTTTTTGTCACATTTTTGTCATTTTTCGTCACTTTTTAATCAATTTTTTGTCTTTTTTTTGTCACATTTTTCATCAATTCTTCGTCACTTTTTTGTCAATGTTTTCTCACTTTACACATTTTTCCACTAAAAAACAGCTTATTTTAAAACTAAACAAGAAATCCTAAATCCCCTCTGAGAAAGTCTTGGTAACTCATTCATCAATAAAATGAAACCATAAATTTGAATGTAGCTCTATCCATTATTCAGATTTCGTCGATGAAAAGATGGGAAATTTGGGGCATTTTTAGCCATAAAACACCTTGTTCTTATATGAAAAGATAAAATAACAAAAAACTTGCAATGTATTTTTTTCTCACATTTATGCCAGTGATCGACAGCACAAGTTTCAAATTGATATCTGTAAATATACATTTTTTCCCTATTCACCTGCAGCGTCTCGTCTTAAATCGACAGTATTGTATAGGGAAGTATGCCAGGGGTACCTCACAATCCAACATCATCTGAACCATATATCAGTGGTGTTATGCAGGGTATATGGGGAAGTGTGCCCCCCCTGCTCGCAGAGACACGGCCCCCACAGAGGACACCCGGGACAGAGGACACGCAGACGCATGGGGGACAGGCCGGTTGTGTCCACAGCGAGCGCCGCTGAAGTGAAAGGAGCAGCTGCAGGAGCGCGCGCCCCCTCACGGAGGACGCGCGCGCACGGACCCCGGCGCGCTCGGATTGGTCGGATCCGAGGCCCCGTGAAACAGCTGCCGTCATCTTTTCGCACGTGGACGCGCGGCGGGCTCGTGCACTGCGCTTCCTCTTCAGCTCGTTCCACCGCCGCGGAGGGTCTGAGGAGGATTACACCCCCCCCCAAAAAAAAAGACAGCAGCTCCGTCCCGGGCCCTGAGTGAGCGCAGACCGCGGCTGTCAGCGGGAGGACGTCCCGGAGTGAACCCCCCGCCGAGGCGCGTCTACCGCGGGGTCATCTCTCCGTGCGCCCTGCCGCTCATGTGTGTGTCCAGATGGCTGCCGCTCGGGGCTGACGCTCTCCTCGGCCGCGCTCAGACCGTGTGGACCGGACCGTGTTGTGCCAGGCCGCGCTGTTCCAGGACGCGCGCGTGTCCCTGGGCTGAGGATGATGTGAGCCGCTCGTGCCTGGAGCTGATGCCGCTGTAGAAGCCATGGCGGCCGGGAGGTTCCTGTTGTACGCGGGCTTGTCGCTGTCGCTGTGCGCGCTGGCGATGCTCGCGGTGGCGCTGTGCTCCGATCACTGGTACGAGACTGACGCGAGGCGGTACCGCGAGCGGTGCCGCAGCTTCACGAGCCGCCGCAAAGACCCGGGCTTTATCTACATCCCCAACAACAGCCTGCCGCTCCGTGCCGCGCGCGGCGGAGATGCGCGCCTGCCGCTGACGCGCAGCCGCAGGCAGCTGTTCGCCATGAGCGCGGCGGACGAGTGCAGCCGCCGCTACAACTCCACCAACACCGGCCTGTGGAGACACTGCCTCCGCCAGGGCTTCGACCAGGAGCTGGAGGAGCACATCCAGAAGGGTGAGTGCGGGGCCAGTGTGGGATAAGCGGGGTAAAAACGGGCCATTACGGGGGAAGAACCGGAAAAGATAGTGTCACCGAGGCCCTGAACGGAGACAGGCCTCAGTCCCGGTCGGTCCTGGGTCGGTTTGGCCCGTGTTCGAGGTGAAATGTTTGTTGTGTTCTGCGAGGCTGCGCGCGGAGCTGTCCGTGGTGCTGATCGAGATCCCGGGCCTGTGGTCAGTGGAGCAGACTAAACCAAGAATAAACCAGGGCTAATCTAGGACTAAACCAGGACAACCCCCGGATTAAAGCTTTAGTCCGACACCCTGGGACTAAATCTAGACTTAAACCCAGACTGAACTTGACTTGAAGTTGAACTAAACCAGGACCCAGGTCACTCCTCATTCAAACCATGAGTATCTATAGAGCGGAAATACATCGCCCGTGTTGTTGCTACTGGAACACACACTGGAGACCCACAAAACTGACCTTTTTCCTCGCGCTGTTGCTGTGTTGTGTCTCCTTTTGTATGTTTTTTTTGTTGAATTTTTGTTGCATTTTTGTCAAATTTTTGTCGAATTTTTGTCACATTTTTGTCACATTTTTGTGGATTTTTTGTTGAATTTTTGTCACATTTTTGTTGCATTTTTGACACATTTTTGACACATTTTTGTTGAATTTTTGTCACATTTTTGTTGAATTTTTGTTGAATTTTTGTTGAATTTTTGTTGAGTTTTTGTTGAATTTTTGTTGAATTTTTGTTGAATTTTTGTCACATTTTTGTAGAATTTTTGTCACATTTTTGTTGAATTTTTGTTGAATTTTTGTTGAATTTTTGTCACATTTTTCTCATTTTTTTATTATCATATTTTTGTCATTTTTTTGTTGAATTTTTGTTGAATTTTTGTCTCATGTTTTCCTCCTCTTTTTCTCGCTATTTTGATGCTTTTCTTTTTAGCTTTTAGACTCTGGTAAAGCTCGGTTGAGGCGGGACTGGTGGCCCTCGAGCCAGTGGCCCCTCTGTGCTCTTCCAGAATGGACCTATGGCCAGTCCGCCCCTGTCTGGACCTCGCGGGGCGCGTGTAAATGAGCCCCCCCCCCTCTGACTGGCCTGTTGTTGTTGGCACATCGCAGCTGTGCTCTTTCACCCGGGGACCAGCTGCACCGACTCAAAGCCCCGCACTGTCCCGGGACTTTCAGGCGCTTTTTTGTTGGAGATTTTGGGAAAGTTCCAAATGGACCTTTTCGACATGCAGGAGGCGGAGAGGTCTGGGTCAAGACCGCTCGAAAAGTCCAGTGAAAAGGGAGGGGATCAAGAGAGTCGAGACGGGATATAAACACCCCCTTGAGCAAATAGACAGGGAAATGTGCTATCAAGTATTAGTAACACTATATACAACGGATATAAAAGGCTAAAAAGTGCAACAAAAACACACAAAATATCAAAAAGTCAACATTAGCCCAGATGACCTTGGAAGCTCAAGTCTGGTTCATCCTTGGGTGTCGTTTCAAGACACTGGAAGGTTCATTGGTTCAAACAATGATGGAAATGTCCAGTCATCAGACAGATCAGAAAGAAGGCGGGTTCTGTGTCCCAGAGATGAATGTGTGTGAAATTTGAACGTCAACCCAAGAGGAAATGAAAAAGACCTGGTGAAGATGTTGAACCTGGTGAGAGTTTGTCATTATCCAGAGTGGAAGTGGAGTTTGCAAATAAAAAAAGGAAGTTAACCTCTTAACTCCCGCCTGAACCGAGAGGATCTTTTTTCCTCACGTCATCAGATTTTTTTTTTTTCCATCATTTTTTTGTTGGGTATTCAACTCATTTTGTCACATTTTGTCACATTGTTTATCACATTTTTATCATTTTTTTTGTCACATTTTGTCACATTGTTTATCACATTTTTGTCACATTTTTATCATTTTTTTTGTCACATTTTGTCACATTTTTGTCATTTTTTTTAATCACATTTTAGTCATTTTTTTGTCCATTGTTTATCACATTTTTGTCACATTTTTGTCATTTTTTTGTTTTGTTTTTTGTCTATTTTTTATCACATTTTTGTCATTTTTTAATCACATTTTTGTCACATTTTAGTCATTTTTGTGTCCATTGTTTATCACATTTTTGTCACATTTTTGTCATATTTTTGTTTTGTTTTTTGTCCATTTTTTATCAAATTTTTATCATTTTTTGTCACATTTTATCACATTTTTGGCATTTATTTATTATCACATTTTTATCATATTTTTGTCACATTTTTGTCATTTTTTTGTCACATTTGTTATCATTTTTTTGTCACATTTGTTATCATATTTTTGTCACATTTTTGTCATATTTTATCATATTTTTGTCATTTTTTCATCATTTTTTTTGTCAATTTCTTGTGACATTTTTGCCACTTTTTCATCAATTTTTCATCACTTTTTTGTCAATGTTTTCTCACTTTTTTGTCACATCTCCATCATTGTTTTCGTCTCAGTTTTGTTGCTTTTGGACTGGGGTAAAGCCAAACTAGAGAAAATGTGCTCGCTTTAGGAGGGAGTTAAGGGGTTGAAAAGGATAAAGACTTACATTTTTGGAGACACGTCCTGTGGACTGACAGAAAAAAAGATTGTTTTGGCCATAATGAGGTTTAGATATTTATAGAGGTTTAGCTTAGGTTTTAGATTTTGTGACATACGGGGGGGGGGGGGCAGCATCATGCTGTGGGGCTGTTTTGCGGCATCATTAAGAAAGAACTCTATTGGAGCAACAACTCAAGAATCAGGAAGTTAAAGCTTGGGCACAGATGGGTTTTCCAAATGGACAATTTCTAAAGCAACCAATACCAATACTGGTTACAATTCTGAAAACAAAGTCAATGTTTGGAAGTGGTCATCACAGTCCTGATCTCAGTCCAGTTGAAAATATATGGGCAGAGCTGAACAGGTGGCTACAAATGTGGCTCAGTTACACCAGTTCTGTTTGAAGGAATGGACCAAAACGATTGTGAGAAGTTTGTGGAAGGAAATCCAAAACATTTGACCCAAATTATACAGTTTAAAGCAGGGGTCGGCAGGTTTGCTCGGTGAAGGGCCGGTTTTCTCTATCGTCAAAAGACCAAGGGCCGGACCCTCCAATTGAAGTAGTTGAAGTAAAGCATCACTTTCTACATATGCCAGTGTTGTACATCATACACACTGGGAAAATGTCAATTTTAAACTAGATAAATTACTTAAAATCACTTGAATAAAGGTTTTTATGTTAAATTCGAGTCGGTTTGAACTAATCCAAGATCAGATAAAAACGCTAATGCCAAAAGAACAAATAGAAATCCCACTGGAAATCAGACAAATTCACTTTTACTGTAAAAATATTTATCATTCACTTGAAATTATACAAAATAATCTGAATTAAGAAAAAACCTGTGCTTGTTCCATTGGTAGGTTTTATCTGCTCTAAGGCCAGACCAAATCTACTCCAATTTTAGCTTTAATCTCTTAATTCAAGTAGATATAAGTATTTTCTACCTATAGATGTGTATTCTTTTAGGATTATGGCCCAAAAGGGTGATCTGTTAAGACATTTTAAGGAATTGACAGTATTTTTCATATTTCTAGACTACTTTAACAGGCATTTGAGCTCTGATTTGGGTCATAATATTTCTCAAAATCATCTCGGGCCAGAGTTTGGCGATGGAGGGCCGGTAAATTTCCCTCTTTCAATAGCATTCCAAAAATATGTATATCTGTATATTCAAACCCCGAACCAGGACCAAGATCTGCTACTACTACTACTGTGACTGCATCTGCCGTGTGCTCCTTGTACTCGACAGGATCAGGTTGCAGGGCCGCGCTGTTTTGTTGTGGAGACAGAGCGCATCGTGTGGCGGAAAAGTCTAAATTATTCAAAGCGCGGCGCTCCCAATAAACTCAGACACACCGACTCCACCTGCCAACCCGGGACGCCACAACGAATGCTTCGAAATACTGTGGAAAAGCCTGCAGGAAGTCATTGGAATTATCACGCCAAAATGAGGAACTTGAATGTGATCAGAAAGTATTTGACATTTTGTGATCCACCTATTACACACATGCACCATTATTCAACATTTTTTTTCAGTTTTCAGGTTTTGGGCCAAATTGGTCTCTGAACATATAAGCTTTCACCCGGTAACAAAAAATATGCCTAATCTTTACAATAACATGTTTAAATATTGCGCTGATTCAATGTTCCCCCATAGACTTATATGGGAGAAGGCAATTTCAAGGGCCTTTTTCTCAAAACACATTTTTCTGTCATTGTGGCGACACTATGTCCACGTCAGTCGGACCTAAAGACTTCACATTTTCCAGCCTTGGACTGAACAATATTTGGAAGATTTTTTCAGAGGGATTTTTTATTACTTAATCCCTAAAGCCCCATTTATTGAGTTTTGAATGTCAAAAAATAAGGCGAAAATTACATTTTTTACACATTTTTCCACTAAAAAACAGCTTATTTTAAAACTAAACAAGAAATCCAAAATCCCCTCTGAGAAAGTCTTGGCGACTCATTTATCAATAAAATGAAACCATAAATTTGAATGTAGCTCTATCCATTATTCAGATTTCGAAAAGATGGGAAATTTGGGGCATTTTTAGGCATAAAACACCTTGTTCTTATATGAAAAGACAAAATGACAGAAAACTTGCAATGTATTTTTTTCTCACATTTATGCCAGTGATCGACAGCAAAAGTTTCACATTGATATCTGTAAATTAAAAAAAAAAATCCCTATTCACCTGCAGTGTCTCGCCTTAAAACACTGCAAGAGACAGAATTAACCGAAAGCAACTTAATCATGAAGACAGGTATTTTATTTCCTGTTCAAATCCCGCAAACGTCACTGTATAGTCATCTCTAAAACACAGCGTCGAGGCGAAAATGTCTCTCCCAAACCAAAACCAGCAACAAGCGAAGAAGTGGTTACTGGAGCTTCTACAGGTCGGTGGGGAGCCCTTACCTCAAGTGGGGGAGTTCCAGTCTCTCGGGATCTTGTTCACGAGTGAGGGACGGATGGAGCGTGAGATCGACAGACGGATCGGTGCGGCGTCAGCAGTGATGCGGTCGCTGTGTCGGTCTGTCGTGGTGAAGAGGGAGCTGAGTCGGGGCAAAGCTCTCGATTTACCGATCGATCTACGTTCCCGCCCTCACCTATGGTCATGAGATTTGGGTAATGACCGAAAGGACAAGATCGCGAATACAAGCGGCCGAAATGAGTTTCCTTCGCAGGGTGGCTGGGCGCACCCTCCGAGATCGGGTGAGGAGCTCAGTCACCCGGGAGGAGCTCGGAGTAGAGTCGCTGCTCCTTCACGTCGAAAGGAGCCAGCTGAGGTGGCTCGGGCATCTGTTCCGGATGCCTCCTGGTCGCCTCCCGCGGGAGGTGTTCCAGGCATGTCCTAGTGGGACAAGGCCTTGTGGAAGACCCAGGACACGGTGGTGGGATGGATGGGTTTGGATGGATGGATGGGTGGATGGATGGGTTTGGATGGATGGATGGGTGGGTTTGGATGGATGGATGGATGGATGGATGCGTTTGGATGGATGGATGGATGGATGGATGGATGGATGGATGGATGGATGGGTGGATGGATGGATGGATGGATGGATGGGTGGATGGGTGGATGGATGGGTTTGGATGGATGGATAGGTGGATGGGTTTGGATAGATGGATGGATGGATGGATGGATGGGTTTGGATGGATGGATGGATGGATGGATGGATGGATGGGTTTGGATGGATGGATGGGTTTGGATGGATGGATAGGTGGATGGATGGGTTTGGATGGATGGATGGATAGGTGGATGGATGGATGGATGGATGGATGTATGGATGGATGGATGGATGGATGGATGGATGGATGGGTGGATGTGGATGGATGGATGTATGGATGTGGATGGATGGATGGATGGATGGATGGGTGGGTTTGGATGGATGGATGGATGGATTGATGGGTTTGGATGGATGGATGGATGGATGGATGGGTCACTGGAGCTTCTAGCCTCTCCATACACATTACATAACCCAAAATGGAACCCTTAACAACCATAATCACAGACTACGTATTTTTCCGTTGCCCAATCACTAGGGGCAGGTACTGTTAAGCGATACCGGTGTGGTTTCGTAAAAAAAAAAAAAAGTTCAGGTACTTTTCCCCCAAACGTTTGCAATTGGAGAACCCGATATTGTAAATTTGCATATCTTTCTTATATCATTGCTCTGTTTTCTGGTTCTAGATGACCCCAGAATGAATGCCGAACTCAACTCGACAAAAAAGTGGCAAAAATATGACGAGAAAGTGATGAAAAACCCCCCACAAAAAAGCAACAAGAGAGCGAGTGACAAAAACGCAAAAAAAGTATGTGCAAAACGGCGACAACGCAAGGAAAGAGATTGTGGGTCTTAGCTTTCAAATGAGCGTTACACTGACCTATAGGCTATAAACTCCACTCAAGGTCGGCTTGAAAAAGTACAATATATCATAGAAATTTGACCCAAATCTTCTAAATACCTCGGAATACTACGCAGTCCCCGGTCCAGTCCCTTCCAGCCCTGGGAAAAGGCCCCCGCTCCTCGGTGTCCGCCTGTAAACGCGCTGATCCGCCCCCGGTTTAATTCCGGTCCTAATCTCTCCGAAACGCCGTGTAATCCAGCTGCCGTCGCCGTGGCAACCGCGGCGGACAGATGTCACCGATGTGGGTCTCCGGGTCGACGCCCTCTCGACGCTCGCCGAGGCTCCTTGGCATTAAAAGGGTGGTGCCAGAAAATAATCTGACCCGCGGTTAGTACTAGTTTCGTCCTGGTTTCGTCCTGGTTTAGTCCTGGTTTAGTCCCTGGTTTCGCTCCGGGTTTAGTTCACGTTTACTCCTGGTTTAGTTCTGGTTTAGACCAGGTTTAGACCCGGCGGAGCTGTGTGATCTTATGGATGGGAGCAGAAGTGGGTCAGTCTAAAGCAGGTCATACAGAAGAATCCCATCTGCTGCAACAGCCTCCGGATACACACGAGCCTGGTTCAGTCCTGGTTTGGCCCTAGTTCGGGCCTGGTTTAGTCATGGTTTAGTCCCAGTTCTGACCTGTTTCAGTCCTAGTTTAGCCCTGGCTGAGTCTTAGTTCTTTCCACGGTCAGTCCTTGGTTTAGTCCTGGGTTAGCCCTAGTTAAAGCCTGGTTTAGCCCTGGCTTAGTCTTGGTTCTATCAGTGTTCAGTCCTAGTTTAGCCCTGGCTGAGTCTTGGTTCTATCAGTGTTCAGTCCTAGTTTAGCCCTGGCTTAGTCTTAGTTTAGCCCTGGCTTAGTCTTGGTTCTATCAGTGTTCAGTCCTAGTTTAGCCCTGGCTTAGTCTTGGTTCTATCAGTGTTCAGTCCTAGTTTAGCCCTGGCTGAGTCTTGGTTCTATCAGTGTTCAGTCCTAGTTTAGCCCTGGCTGAGTCTTGGTTCTATCAGTGTTCAGTCCTAGTTTAGCCCTGGCTTAGTCTTAGTTTAGCCCTGGCTTAGTCTTAGTTCTTTCCACGGTCAGTCCTTGGTTTAGACCTGGGTTAGCCCTAGTTAAAGCCTGGTTTAGCCCTGGCTGAGTCTTAGTTCTATCAGTGTTCAGTCCTAATTTAGCCCTGGCTTAGTCTTAGTTTAGCCCTGGCTTAGTCTTAGTTCTGTCAGTGTTCAGTCCTAGTTTAGCCCTGGCTTAGTCCTAGTTTAGCCCTGGCTTAGTCTTAGTTCTATCAGTGTTCAGTCCTAGTTTAGCCCTGGCTTAGTCTTAGTTCTGCCAGTGTTCAGTCCTAGTTTAGCCCTGGCTTAGTCTTAGTTCTATCAGTGTTCAGTCCTAGTTTAGCCCTGGCTTAGTCTTAGTTCTGCCAGTGTTCAGTCCTAGTTTAGCCCTGGTTTAGTCTTAGTTCTGTCAGTGTTCAGTCCTAGTTTAGCCCTGGCTTAGTCTTGGTTCTATCAGTGTTCAGTCCTAGTTTAGCCCTGGCTTAGTCTTGGTTCTATCAGTGTTCAGTCCTAGTTTAGCCCTGGTTTAGTCTTAGTTCTGTCAGTGTTCAGTCCTAGTTTAGCCCTGGCTTAGTCTTGGTTCTATCAGTGTTCAGTCCTAGTTTAGCCCTGGCTTAGTCTTGGTTCTATCAGTGTTCAGTCCTAGTTTAGCCCTGGCTTAGTCTTAGTTTAGCCCTGGCTTAGTCTTAGTTCTTTCCACGGTCAGTCCTTGGTTTAGACCTGGGTTAGCCCTAGTTAAAGCCTGGTTTAGCCCTGGCTGAGTCTTAGTTCTATCAGTGTTCAGTCCTAATTTAGCCCTGGCTTAGTCTTAGTTTAGCCCTGGCTTAGTCTTAGTTCTATCAGTGTTCAGTCCTAGTTTAGCCCTGGCTTAGTCTTAGTTCTATCAGTGTTCAGTCCTAGTTTAGCCCTGGCTTAGTCCGAGTTTAGCCCTGGCTTAGTCTTAGTTCTGCCAGTGTTCAGTCCTAGTTTAGCCCTGGTTTAGCCTTAGTTCTGTCAGTGTTCAGTCCTAGTTTAGCCCTGGCTTAGTCTTAGTTCTGCCAGTGTTCAGTCCTAGTTTAGCCCTGGCTTAGTCCGAGTTTAGCCCTGGCTTAGTCTTAGTTCTGCCAGTGTTCAGTCCTAGTTTAGCCCTGGTTTAGCCTTAGTTCTGTCAGTGTTCAGTCCTAGTTTAGCCCTGGCTTAGTCTTAGTTCTGTCAGTGTTCAGTCCTAGTTTAGCCCTGGCTTAGTCTTAGTTCTGTCAGTGTTCAGTCCTAGTTTAGCCCTGGCTTAGTCCTAGTTTAGCCCTGGCTTAGTCTTAGTTCTGTCAGTGTTCAGTCCTAGTTTAGCCCTGGCTTAGTCTTAGTTTAGCCCTGGTTTAGCCTTAGTTCTGTCAGTGTTCAGTCCTAGTTTAGCCCTGGCTTAGTCCTAGTTTAGCCCTGGCTTAGTCTTAGTTCTGTCAGTGTTCAGTCCTAGTTTAGCCCTGGTTTAGTCTTAGTTCTATCAGTGTTCAGTCCTAGTTTAGCCCTGGCTTAGTCCTAGTTTAGCCCTGGCTTAGTCCTAGTTTAGCCCTGGCTTAGTCTTAGTTCTGTCAGTGTTCAGTCCTAGTTTAGCCCTGGTTTAGCCTTAGTTCTGTCAGTGTTCAGTCCTAGTTTAGCCCTGGCTTAGTCCTAGTTTAGCCCTGGCTTAGTCTTAGTTCTGTCAGTGTTCAGTCCTAGTTTAGCCCTGGTTTAGTCTTAGTTCTGTCAGTGTTCAGTCCTAGTTTAGCCCTGGCTTAGTCCTAGTTTAGCCCTGGCTTAGTCTTAGTTCTGTCAGTGTTCAGTCCTGGTTTAGCCCTGGCTTAGTCTTAGATCTGTCAGTGTTCAGTCCTAGTTTAGCCCTGGCTTAGTCCGAGTTCTGTCAGTGTTCAGTCCTAGTTTAGCCCTGGCTTAGTCTTAGTTCTGTCAGTGTTCAGTCCTGTTTTAGCCCTGGCTTAGTCTTAGTTCTGTCAGTGTTCAGTCCTAGTTTAGCCCTGGCTGAGTCTTAGATCTGATATGTAGTCCTAGTTCAGGTCTGGTTGGGCCCAGGTTCAGATCTGATTTAGCTCTGGTCCGGCTCTAGTTTAGCCCTGGTTCAGCTCTGGTTTAGCCCTTGCTCAGAACTGGTTTAGCCCTTTTTCCGAGCTTGTTTAGAACTGTTTCAGGTCTGGTTTAGCCCTGGTTCGGGTCTGGTTTAGCCCTGGTTAAGCTCTTGTTTAGCCCTGGTTAAGCTCTTGTTTAGACCTGGTTCTGCTCTTGTTTAGACCTGGTTCTGCTCTTGTTTAGCCCTGGTTCTGCTCTTGTTTAGCCCTGGTTCCGCTCTGGTTTAGCCCTGGTTCTGCTCTTGTTTAGCCCTGGTTCCGCTCTTGTTTAGCCCTGGTTCCACTCTTGTTTAGCCCTGGTTCCGCTCTTGTTTAGCCCTGGTTCAGCTCTTGTTTAGACCTGGTTCTGCTCTTGTTTAGCCCTGGTTCAGCTCTGGTTTAGCCCTGGTTCCGCTCTTGTTTAGCCCTGGTTCTGCTCTTGTTTAGCCCTGGTTCTGCTCTTGTTTAGCCCTGGTTCTGCTCTTGTTTAGCCCTGGTTCTGCTCTTGTTTAGCCCTGGTTCTGCTCTTGTTTAGCCCTGGTTCTGCTCTTGTTTAGCCCTGGTTAAGCTCCGGTTTAGCCCTGGTTAAGCTCTGGTTTAGCCCTGGTTCAGCTCTGGTTTAGCCCTGGTTCCGCTCTTGTTTAGCCCTGGTTCAGCTCTGGTTTAGCTCTGGTTTAGCCCTGGTTCAGCTCTGGTTTAGCCCTGGTTTAGCCCTGGTTTAGCCCTGGTTTAGCTCTGGTTTAGTCCTGGTTTAGCCCTGGTTTAGCCCTGGTTTAGCCCTGGTTCAGCTCTGGTTTAGCCCTGGTTCAGCTCTGGTTTAGCCTTGGTTAAGCTCTTGTTTAGCCCTGGTTCAGCTCTGGTTTAGCCCTGGTTCTGCTCTGGTTTAGCCCTGGTTCAGCTCTGGTTTAGCTCTGGTTTAGCCCTGGTTCAGCTCTGGTTTAGCCCTGGTTTAGCCCTGGTTTAGCCCTGGTTTAGCTCTGGTTTAGTCCTGGTTTAGCCCTGGTTTAGCCCTGGTTTAGCCCTGGTTCAGCTCTGGTTTAGCCCTGGTTCAGCCCTGGTTAAGCTCTTGTTTAGCCCTGGTTCTGCTCTGGTTTAGCCCTGGTTAAGCTCTGGTTTAGCCCTGGTTCCGCTCTAGTTTAGCCCTGGTTCCGCTCTAGTTTAGCCCTGGTTCACCTCTGGTTTAGCCCTGGTTCAGCTCTGGTTTAGCCCTGGTTAAGCTCTGGTTTAGCCCTGGTTAAGCTCTGGTTTAGCCCTGGTTCACCTCTGGTTTAGCCCTGGTTAAGCTCTGGTTTAGCCCTGGTTAAGCTCTGGTTTAGCCCTGGTTCAGCTCTGGTTTAGCCCTGGTTCAGCTCTGGTTTAGCCCTGGTTCAACTCTGGTTTAGCCCTGGTTCAGCTCTGGTTTAGCCCTGGTTAAGCTCTGGTTTAGCCCTGGTTCAGCTCTGGTTTAGCCCTGGTTCAACTCTGGTTTAGCCCTGGTTCAGCTCTGGTTTAGCCCTGGTTAAGCTCTGGTTTAGCCCTGGTTAAGCTCTGGTTTAGCCCTGGTTAAGCTCTGGTTTAGCCCTGGTTCCGCTCTGGTTTAGCCCTGGTTCTGCTCTGGTTTAGCCCTGGTTCAGCTCTGGTTTAGCCCTGGTTAAGCTCTGGTTTAGCCCTGGTTCAGCTCTGGTTTAGCCCTGGTTAAGCTCTGGTTTAGCCCTGGTTAAGCTCTGGTTTAGCCCTGGTTAAGCTCTGGTTTAGCTCTGGTTCCGCTCTGGTTTAGCCCTGGTTAAGCTCTGGTTTAGCCCTGGTTCAGCTCTGGTTTAGCCCTGGTTCGGCTCTGGTTTAGCTCTGGTTCAGCTCTGGTTTAGCCCTGGTTAAGCTCTGGTTTAGCTCTGGTTCCGCTCTGGTTTAGCCCTGGTTAAGCTCTGGTTTAGCCCTGGTTCGGCTCTGGTTTAGCTCTGGTTCCGCTCTGGTTTAGCCCTGGTTAAGCTCTGGTTTAGCCCTGGTTAAGCTCTGGTTTAGCCCTGGTTCAGCTCTGGTTTAGCCCTGGTTCCGCCCTGGTTCAGCTCTGGTTTAGCCCTGGTTCAGCTCTGGTTTAGCCCTGGTTAAGCTCTGGTTTAGCCCTGGTTCAGCTCTGGTTTAGCCCTGGTTAAGCTCTGGTTTAGCCCTGGTTCAGCTCTTGTTTAGCCCTGGTTCAGCTCTGGTTTAGCCCTGGTTCTGCTCTGGTTTAGCCCTGGTTCTGCTCTGGTTTAGCCCTGGTTAAGCTCTTGTTTAGCCCTGGTTCAGCTCTGGTTTAGCCCTGGTTAAGCTCTGGTTTAGCCCTGGTTCCGCTCTGGTTTAGCCCTGGTTTAGCTCTGGTTTAGCCCTGGTTCAGCTCTGGTTTAGCCCTGGTTCAGCTCTGGTTTAGCCCTGGTTCAGCTCTGGTTTAGCCCTGGTTAAGCTCTGGTTTAGCCCTGGTTTAGCTCTGGTTTAGCCCTGGTTCAGCTCTGGTTTAGCCCTGGTTAAGCTCTGGTTTAGCCCTGGTTCAGCTCTGGTTTAGCCCTGGTTTAGCTCTGGTTTAGCTCTGGTTCAGCTCTGGTTTAGCCCGTGGAACCTTTGGCCCTCAAGATGATTTTGAGAAATATTATTATACAAATCAGAAGTATTGTTTTTAGAGTTTAATCTTAACCTCTTACCACCCGACTAAACCAAATGCATTCTGTCCTCTTTGGTTATTATATAGGCCTGTGTAACACCTCATTTGAAAGCTAAGAGCCACAAAACTGATCTTTTTCCTCGCGTTGTTGCTGTGTTGTGTCACCTTTTGGTTTTTGTTTTTTTGGGGTTTTTTTGGTCACGTTTTTGTTGAAAAAAAAAAAGACAAAAAAGTGACGAAAAAATGACAAAAAATGTTTGACAAAAAATTACAAAAAATGACCAAAAAACGACAAAAAAATGACAAAAAAATGACAAAAAAATGACAAAAAAATGACAAAAAAATTATGAAAAAGTGATGAAAAAATAACAAAAAACTATAGACAAAAAAATAACAAAAAATGACAAAAATGTGACAAAAAAGACAAAAAAAGACAAAAAAAATGACTAAAAATGACAAAAAATGACTAAAAAATAACCAAAAAATGACTAAAAAATAACCAAAAAATGACAAAAAAAATGACAAAAAAAATAACAAATAAATAACAAAAAATGACAAAAATGTGACAAAAAAAGACAAAAAAAAGGCAAAAAAATGACTAAAAATGACTAAAAAATAACAAAAAAATTACAAAACATGACAAAAAAGTGATGAAAAATAACAAAAACAACCACAAAAAAATGATGAAAAATTACAAAAAATTACAAAAAATGGACCAAAAAATGACACAAATTTGACCAAAAAAATACAAAAAAGTTACAAAATGAGTTGAATACCCCCCCCCCCAAAAAAAGGAAAAAAGATGGAAAAAAAATGTGATGACGTGAGGAAAAAGATCCATTTAGATGAGTTTTGTAGATTCGAGTTTTTCTAGATCTTAGCTTTCAAATGAGGTGTTACACTGGCCCACAGGATTTGGGTAAAGCTGAACTGGAGAAAACGCTCTCGGTTCAGGCGGGAGTTAAGAGGTTAATATAGAAGCTGCAGTTACACGTATGACCTGGGGTGGCAGTAGTGAGTATAATTAACTTCTTTCTCTCTGTCTCCAGGAGGGATCACGCGCTGCTCCTACATCAAGTACCACTACTCCTCCGCCTCCATCCCCAAGAACCTGTCCTACAACATCACCAAGACCATCCGGCAGGACGAGTGGCACGCCCTCCGTAAGTGCCCCCCCCCCCCCCCCCCTCCGTGTGAGCCGTGGTCAGTGTGGGACGGTCCCACAGCCACGTCTCTGCCAGTCGTGTATAGTGTGTGCTGGCCTTTAAGCCAGTCGGGACGGCCATGACCGCGCGTAGGCCGAGTCCACATGGGGCGGGGCATTTGTGCATCTGCCCCCCCTCCGAGAAAAGAAAGTCCACCTTGTTTTTTAAAAAAGTGGCGTCCGCACTTTATTTGGTTTTAACCTCTTAACCCCCAGGCAAACCGACAAAAAAGTGATGAAAAAAATCTGATGATGTGAGAAAAAAGATCAATTTAGTTTTGTAGGTCTGGAAAAAAGGTGTGAAAATAACGACAGAACTGAGACGAAAACAATGATGAAGATGTGACAAAAAAGTGACGAAAAAATGAAAAAAAAAAATGAAAAAAAAGTGATGAAAAAATGAAAAAAATGTTAACAAAAAATAACAAAAAAGTGACGAAAAAATGAAAAAAAAAATGACAAAAAAGTGATGAAAAAATGAAAAAAATGTTAACAAAAAATAACAAAAAAGTGATGAAAAAATGAAAAAAATGTTAACAA
This sequence comes from Gobius niger, assembly GCF_951799975.1. Taxonomy (NCBI): domain Eukaryota; kingdom Metazoa; phylum Chordata; class Actinopteri; order Gobiiformes; family Gobiidae; genus Gobius; species Gobius niger. Next base: position 5,568,901 of record NC_136873.1, on the reverse strand, counting down.
AAAATGTGACAAAAAAGTGAGACTTTGACAAAAAAGTGACAAAAAAAGGAAAAAAAAAAAGACAAAAAATTGATTAAAAAAAAATGACTTTTTTTTTTAAATGACAAAAAAATGACAAAAAAGTGACGAAAAATGTTAACAAAAAATGAAAAAAAATAACCAAAAAATGACAAAAATGTTAACAAAAAATGACTTAAAAAAAAGACAAAAAAATAACAAAAAATGTGACAAAAAAGACCTATTACCGTCCAACCCCTCAACCCCCAGGCAAACCGGTTACTGTCTAACCCCTTAACCCCCAGGCAAACCGATTACTGTCTAACCCCTTAACCCCCAGGCAAACCGATTACTGTCTAACCCCTTAACCCCCAGGCAAACCGGTTACTGTCTAACCCCTTAACCCCCAGGCAAACCGGTTACTGTCTAACCCCTTAACCCCCAGGCAAACCGACTCCCGTCTAACCCCTTAACCCCCAGGCAAACCGGTTACTGTCTAACCTCTTAACCCCCAGGCAAACCGATTACTGTCTAACCCCTTAACCCCCAGGCAAACCGGTTACTGTCTAACCTCTTAACCCCCAGGCAAACCGATTACTGTCTAACCCCTTAACCCCCAGGCAAACCGGTTACTGTCTAACCCCTTAACCCCCAGGCAAACCGGTTACTGTCTAACCCCTTAACCCCCAGGCAAACCGGTTACTGTCTAACCCCTTAACCCCCAGGCAAACCGACTCCCGTCTAACCCCTTAACCCCCAGGCAAACCGGTTACTGTCTAACCTCTTAACCCCCAGGCAAACCGATTACTGTCTAACCCCTTAACCCCCAGGCAAACCGGTTACTGTCTAACCTCTTAACCCCCAGGCAAACCGGTTACTGTCTAACCCCTTAACCCCCAGGCAAACCGGTTACTGTCTAACCCCTTAACCCCCAGGCAAACCGACTCCCGTCTAACCTCTTAACCCCCAGGCAAACCGGTTACTGTCTAACCTCTTAAAGGGGGGGTATTATGCAAAATCGACTTTTTCAAGCTTTACATCATGTTATTAAGTCATTCCCTCATTAAAACCATGCCTGAAGTGTTGCCTTAGCACATTCACGTATTTTCGAGTAATCTGTAAAAACTCTGATGGCGGCCATTTTAGGGATAAAACGCCTGATTCCTTCAGGAAACGCCCTCGACCTCCAGGATACGCCTCCGACCTTTCGTCACCAGCCGAGTAACCAACCACTGCTCCTCAGCAGAACCCCCTCCCTGCAGTGTCTGGCCCTAAGATGTAAACAGAGTCATCATGGAGGATTAGCTTCATGTGTTGTGAACCGGAGCCACAGCAGACTTTTACAAAGACACACATCAGTGTTTGTTACCTAAACACCCAGGATTAAAACCGGTGACAAGAACGCTTATTTCAGCGTCTGGTTCTGCGCTGGGCCTTGATGATGCACAGAGCCTCCGGAGAAAGCTAATGCTAAGCTAAACCTCGAGTCATCACGTGAAAACGAGAGATATGCACACATAAAGTCAATAAAACCACCACACACATAAAGAACCGTTTAACAATGATCACACACGGAGCCTGGCTTGTTGATTTGGAAGTTTATTGCTCACATTTCATCTACAGTGAGTCGTAGCCGAGTGGTTTTCTCCCGGAGCTAACAAGCTAGCCGCGATAAGCTAACGGGAAAATTCACTGAATACAAGCAGCATATTGTGCATTGAAAACGTCACTAAAACAGGCAACTGCTTGAAGCAGCCTTTATGACGATCACACACTGAGCCGGGCTTGTTGATTTTGTAGTTTATTGCTCACATTTCATCTACAGTGAGTCGTAGCCGAGTGGTTTTCTCCCGGAGCTAAGGCACTATTAGCCGCGACAAGCTAACAACCTTCACCTTCACAACATTCATTGAAAACAGGCAGCATATTATGCACAAATAATGTCAATAAAGCAGGCAACTACTAGAAGCAGCCTTTACGATGATCACACAATGAGCCTGGCTTTACACATTTGTGGTTTATTGCAGACTTTTCATCAACAATGAGCTGTAGTAATTATAACAAGCTAACGGGGTAACCTCGAAAAACCATTGTCCACTTGCACAGATAATGTCCGTCTTTTGAATCGTATGGGCTCCTGCAGATCCTGGTGTCGTCCATGGGGGTATAGTTAGAGATCCATAGGGCATGGCAGATGCAAAGAGAAGCCTCCAAACAGCAGTTATTTTTCAGGCAAGAGCCCCTTCCAAGCGTCCGGTGTGGAAGGTTCGTCTCCAAATAATATCCTGTGTGGCCATTGTTCACAAAGTGATAAACAGTAGCTCCTTTCCAATAGTAAAAAATAAAATGCAACGATCGTAGTTTCAATACTGCGGAGAAAGTGTTGTGATGCCACAGACAGCGTGTGGAGGGGGCGTGTCGGAAAGGGTCAGAGGTTCTTAAAGAGACAGAGGCCTATTTCAAGTCATTTGCTAACGCCATTTTGAAAGAGCAATTTTATATAAGGCAGTTATTCTAATTTACTGCATTGACAGACCAACAGAACGTTTCGTCATCATTGTAGTGTGATATAGACTGGTGCTATGTGGCTGAAAAAAGCATAATACCCCCTCTTTAACCCCCAGGCAAACCGATTACTGTCTAACCCCTTAACCCCCAGGCAAACCGATTACTGTCTAACCCCTTTAGTTTTTTCTAGGTCTGGAAAAAAGGTTTGAAAATAGCGACAGAACTGAGACGAAAACAATGATAAAGATGTGACAAAAAAGTGACGAAAAAATGAAAAAGAAAAATGACAAAAAAAAGACAAAAAAATAACAAAAAATGTGACAAAAAAGTGAGAAGACTTTGACAAAAAAGTGACAAAAAAATGAAAAAAAAAGACAAAAAATTGATTAAAAAAATGACTTTTTTTTTTAAATGACAAAAAAAATGACAAAAAAGTGACGAAAAATGTTAACAAAAAATGACAAAAAAGTGATGAAAAAATACCCCCCCAAAAAAAGAAAAAAAAAAAAAAAAAGTGACAAAAAAAGACCTATTACCGTCCAACCCCTTAACCCCCAGGCAAACCGATTCGGTTTTAACCCCTTAACCCCCAGGCAAACCGACTCCCCTCTAACCCCTTAACCCCCAGGCAAACCGAATCCCCTTTAATCACATTCTATTGTGTTTTGTCTGTATTCATGCTTTTCATTTAATTTGTTTTGATGTTCTCCATGACGCTCCAGGATCAATCGTTTTTTTTTTTCTTCATTTTTTCTTTGACTAAAAAATTACAACAAATGACAAAAAGTGATGAAAAACGTCACAAAAAATTGACAGAAAATGTCACAAAAAATGACAAAAAAGTGACAAAAAGTGGGGAAAAAATGAAGAAAGAAACCCCCCAAAAAGTAAAAAAAAAATGAGTTGAATACCCCAAAAAAATGACCAAAAAATTTACCAAAAAAATTTACCAAAAAATTTACCAACAAATGACAAAAAGTGATGAAAAATGTCACAAAAAATTGACAGAAAATGTCACAAAAAATGACAAAAAGTGCCAAAAAAAGTCACAAAAAAATGACAAAAATGTGACAAAAAGTGAAAAAAAAAAACCCAAAAAAGTGACAAAAATGAGTTGAATACCAAAAAAATGACCAAAAAATTACAAAAAAATGACAAAAAGTGCCAAAGAAGTCACAAAAAATTGACAGAAAATGTCACAAAAAATGACAAAAATGTGCCAAAAAGCGAGAGAAAAAAAAATGAAGAAAAAAAGAAATACCAAAAAAGTTACAAAAATGAGTTGAAAACCCCCCAAAAAAGATGGAAAAAAAAATCTGATGACGTGAGGAAAAAGATCCATTTAGATGAGCTTTGTAGATCTTCGCTTTCAAATGAGGTGCTACACTGGCCTACAGGATTTGGGTAAAGCCGAACTGGGTAAAAATGCACTCGTTAATGTTAAGGCGGGGGGGGGGTGGGGGGGGGTAAGAGAGTCCAGAGTCCAGTTCTAGTCCGAGAAGCAGCCGCTCTTTTCACTACAGCATCAGCCACGGACCATTCAGGCGTCCAGACCCAAAAAAAAGACACTGCACAGGATTTTCTTTAGTCAGCTCGAGGGTGCCACCCCCCCCCCCCCCCCCTTCACTCCCCGCCCCCCCCCCCACCCCACCCCCCCCCCCCCCCCCCCCTCTGCAGTCGTTCAGATTATGAGGCTTTAGGATTAGAGCTAGAGAAAGAGCGAGCAGCGCCTCAGAGCTGGATAAAGCCGTTTTTTTTCCTGAACCTTTTCTCCTCTCTCAGTGTGTGTGTGTGTGTGTGTGTGTGTGTGTGTGTGTGTGTGTGTGTGTGTAGTGTGTGCAGTCAGGGCTGTGGCAGAGCAGTTAGTCGACAAAACATCAAAGTATTAGCGTGTAGTCCAAGTAGTAGTTGCAGTAAATAACCAAATAAGAGAACGGTGGAAGTGAGAGATATGGATGGCTCAGCGACGAGATGGTTTTCTAAGTATAGACGGTATTTTTCAGCATTTTGAGTGTACTTTAAGTAGCTTTTGATCTCGGTGGTATATAGAAAACAAGTTTAGGTACTGCTATTGAACACAATTAAAGTACAAAAATAGTTTAATACAGTTTTGATGCTGTTACTACAAATAATTTTTTTTATTTCTCTCATTTTTCCCTATTTTTTGTTTGGCCCATATTTTTCCCACAAGTTTTTTTTCACACTTTCCTACTCAATTTTTTTTGTTACTAATATTTTCCTCTATACAAATTCCACCCATTTTTTTCTGAATTTTGGCCCCATTTTTCTCTTTTTTTAATTTAATTCAATAATTTTTTTTCTACTCATTTTTTCCATATTTTTTGTTTGGCCCATATTTTTTTGACACTTTCCCACTAAATTTCTTTAATTCTAATATTTTCTGAGTTTTTGCCCATTTTTTTTCCATTTTTTTTCCACAATTTTCCTCAAAGTTTTTTTTTCACACTTTCCTACTAAATTTTTTTTTATTACAAATATTTTCTCTATTTACTCCCCATTAGTTTATTTCTGAATTTT
>NC_136873.1:5467913-5563658 GCF_951799975.1 Gobius niger | reverse complement strand
TTCACAAACTATCCACCAGGTTGTGCCGCGGCGCCCTCAGCACCCTGGGTTCCCACGGCCTTGTAAGCCAATGCTTGATATTCACTTTTTGTAGTTGTGGGGCTGGAGTCTGAGTCTTGTGTGCAAGAACAATGAGAAAGAAGGAGTTAAAGAATCGTTTTCCAGTGATTCCGGTGCCGGGGCGTCGAGTCTCCTCCTCTTCTTCTTCTTCTTCTCCTACACAAGGAAGTAAATCCGGGAGCTCGGTTGCCCTGGCGACGAGTCGGCAGAAGAAAAGACCGGAGCTTCTATTTCCACCAAACTTTTTCCCAAAGAGGTTAGAAAAGCGAAGCCCGAGAGACTTCCACTTCCTGTAGCGCGGCCGTGCACTTCCTGTTTGACATTCCTCATTCATTCGTGCGTGTGTCCCTAAGAAGATTAAATAAAAAAAAGGGTTTCTTCGATCTTACAACAACAACGACAACAAAAAAAAAGAGAAAAATATCAAAGAGTATTACCCGTGTTGTTTTGTCGTCGTCGGGCCAAAGCTTGGACGTGAAGAGAAAACAAATATATGGACTATTTTGTGATAAGCGAGAGACTTTATCACGAAACTTTCTAGGATTGGATGAGCGGATGTTTGGTTTGGGGGAAAAAAAGCACAGGACAAAAAAACGGACGGATGTACAAAAAACAAAACGAAAAAAAAACATGTACAGAATCAAAACTCTACGAAAAACTCTCCATCGTCATATTTCCGGGACTCGAAAGACTTTCAAACATTCCTTCATGAAGTCGGCGGTTTTTACGTTTCATAAACTGTGGCGAAGGAGGCTGCGTCCACACGAAGGCGGATCCCATTTTTTTTTTTTTTTAAGTTTCAGTTGATTTAAAACAAAACAAAAAAAAGGGAAATCCTGGTCGGCTCCCGATTGATTACTTTGCCCGTGGGCCAGAAGTTCTCCTAAGTGACACTGCAGGTGAATAGGGGGGAAAAATGTATATTAACAGATATCAATTTGAAACTTGTGCTGTCGATCACTGGCATAAATGTGAGAAAAAAATACATTGCAAGTTTTCTGTCATTTTATCTTTTCATGTAAGAACGAGGTTTTTTATGGTAAAAATGCCCCAAATTTCACATCAATTTCGACGACAAAGTCTGGATAATGGATAGAGCTACATTCAAATTTATGGTTTCATTTTATTGGTAAATGAGTTGCCAAGACTTTTTCAGAGGGGATTTTGGATTCCTTGTTTAGGTTTAAAATAAGCTGTTGGTTAGTGGGAAAATGTGTAAAGTGGGAAAACATTGACAAAAAAGTGACGAAAAATGGATGAAAATGTGGCAAAAAATGTCGCAAGAAATGGACAAAAAAAAGACAAAAAATTTATAAAAAACTGACAAAAAAGTGGAAAAAAGTCACGAGAAATTGACAAAAAATTGACGAAAAAATGACAAAAAATGTGATAAAAATTTGACAAAAAATTGACAAAAATTTGACAAAAAATGACAAAAAATTGATGAAAAACTGACGAAAAAATGACAAAAATGTGACAAAAAATGCTACAAAAAATGTCAAAAAAGTGACGAAAAATTGATGAAAATGTGGCAAAAATGTCACAAGAAATTGACAAAAAATGTCAAAAAATTGATAAAAAACTGACGATAAAATGACAAAATTGTGACAAAAAATGACAAAAAACTGATGAAAAATTGATGAAAATGTGGCAAAAATGTCACAAGAAATGGACAAAAAATTGACGAAAAATGACAAAAATATGACAAAAAATTACCAGAAAAAATGACAAAATGAATGTGATGAAACTTTTTGACAAAAATTTGACAAAAATTTGACAAAAAATGTCAAAAAATTGATGAAAAACTGACGAAAAAATGACAAAAATGTGACAAAAAATGATGAAAATGTGGCAAAAATGTCACAAGAAAAGGACAAAAATATGACAAAAAATGACCAGAAAAATTTTCAAAAATGTGATAAAAATTCGACAAAAATTTGACAAAAAATGACACACAAAAAAAAAGAAAAAAATCCAGAATTACATTTTCGCCTTATTTTTTGACACTCAAAACTCAATAAATGGGGCTTAGAGATTAAATAATAAAAAATCCCTCTGAAAAAATCTTCCAAATATTGTTCAGTCCAAGTCTGGAAAATGTGAAGTCTTTAGGTCCGACTGACGTGGACATAGTGTCGCCACAATGACAGAAAAATGTGTTTTGAGAAAAAGGCCCTTGAAATTGCGTTCTCCCATACAAGTCTATGGGGGAACATTGAATCAGCGCAATATTTAAACATGTTATTGTGAAGATTAGGAATATTTTTTGTTTCCGGGTGAAAGCTTGTATGTTCAGAGACCGATTTGGCCCAAAACCTGAAAACTGAAAAAAATGTGTTTTGCCTGTAGTGTCTCCCCTTAAAGAACGACCTGGAGACGAAATGAAGAGAAATGAATATGTCTGAGGTTGAACTTATACATCTCTGGTGGTACCAAAAGTGGGTAAACCTGGTACTTTTCCGCCTCTGTCTTAACCTCAGAGGTCACAGGTCGCCACTCGACTGCTCTTCCACTGACCTGGCGGGTGTTTAAAGACCTCCCTCCTTCTGTTTGAAGATGCCCCACAGATGCTCAGTAGGGTTTCACATCAAGGGACGTCCCGTCATCCTCAGCTTCTTCGACGACCACTTTGAATTGATGAATAGAACTGTTTTTGAAGATGAGGTGGAGAAAAGATCATAAGGTACTTTCCGTAAAGGTAAAGATGGAACTACAGTCAGTAATTGACAAAAATTTGACAAAAAAGTGAGAAAAATTTGACGAAAAATTGAGAAAAAATTGACGAAAAAGTGACAAAAAATGTACAAAAAATGTCAAAAAATGTCAAAAATTTGACGAAAAACAGAGGAAAAAATGGATCAAAAAGTGACAAAAAATGTACAAAAAACAGACAAAAAATGACAAAAATTTGACAAAAAATGACAAAAACTTTGACGAAAAATTTAGAAAAAAATTGACGAAAAATTGACGAAAAAGTGACAAAAAATGTACAAAAAATGTACAAAAAACAGACAAAAAATGACAAAAATTTGACAAAAAATGACAAAAAATTTGACGAAAAATTTAGAAAAAATTGACGAAAAATTGACAAAAAATTGACGAAAAAGTGACAAAAAATGTACAAAAAAATGACCAAAAATAACAAAAAATTGACCAAAAAGTGAGAAAAAATTGACGAAAAATTGATTCCCAACCTTTTCAGGCCGGGGCCCCCCAAAAGAAGCTCCAGCTTATACCCCAACTGTAAAACTGTATCAATAGAACAGCCAATATCAAGCAAGAACATTTCAAATCTGGTTTTGTAATGTCTATCTACGCGCTCAATATAAGATTAATATTACATACCCTATAAATATTTTCTCTTTCTTCACCTTGGGACCCCGAACACCCACTTTGAGAACCACTGGCCCACTGATGATCACTGCCCCGTGGGGACAAAAAGGCTCTGTGCACGCTGTGTTTTTGGCTCACTTCCTGCACTGCAAAAAGTATTTAACTAGATCAGTATAAACATCTCAAATTGAGCATAATAATCCAAATGTTAGTTGTTTTGACTAGTTAAGAAGTTCTTGGGCGTTTGTCCTGGATTATTTCACTTGTTCTGAGATGTTTCTGACTCGTTTCGATACATTTCGTCCTTATTTCAGGTCATTTTCTTCTGGAAATCCCCCATTTATCTGGTGCAAGTCCACTGGGCTCACCACAAGGGTGTGTCCTGTCTCCGCTTTTATTTATCTTGAAACTGTGGGGTAAGAAAGTTGGTCTTATCTCATTGGCAATTTTACTTTCTTATTTCAAGCGAGATTTACCCTAGAACTGGTCTGAAATGTCCTCAAACAAGCAAAGTGAACTCGGTCCGATCAGGAAAAGTGTCTAAATGAGTGAAAACCGCTCAAAACGAGATACATTTCCTCAAGTCGTTTAAGCCTTTTTTTTTTTTTCGTTTTTCAGTAAAAGGTTTGATTTGAGCTTCATTTCAATACAACACTTAACTCCCGCCTGAACCGAGCACATTTTCTCCAGTTTGGCTTTACCCCAGTCCAAAAGCTTCTGGAAAAAAGGTGTGAAAATAGCAACAAAACTGAGACGAAAACAATGATGAAAAGTGAGAAAAAATGGACGAAAAAGTGACAAAAATTTGACAAAAAAGTGCCACAAATTTGACGAAAAATTGTGGGGAAAAATGGACGAAAAGTGACAAATAATGTACAAAAAATGTACAAAAAAAGGACAAAAATTTGACAAAAAATTTGACAAAAAAGTGAGACAAATTTGACAAAAATTGAGAAAAAATGGACGAAAAAGTGACACAAATTTGACGAAAAATTGAGAAAAAATTGACCACCAGGAAATTTAAGCCAATGCTTTTTTTTATTTAGTTTTTCAGTAAAAGGTTTGATTTGGAGAGTCTTTGAGCTTCATTTCAACACAACACACAATGAAATACTGAATAATCTACGGTCACTTTGTAATAATATTGGGTACACTACAAAAAGTAAATATCAAGCATTGGCTTAAATGACTTGAATTGAGGGAAATGTATCTCGTTTTGAGCGGTTTTCACTCATTTAGACACTTTTCCTGATCGGACCGAGTTTACTTTGCTTGTTTGAGGACATTTCAGACCAGTTCTAGGGGAAATCTCGCTTGAAATAAGAAAGTAAAGTTGCCAATGAGATAAGACCAACTTTCTTACCCCACAGTTTCAAGATAAATAAAAGCGGAGACAGGACACAGCCTTGTGGTGAGCCCAGTGGACTTGCACCAGATAAATGGGGGATTTCCAGAAGAAAATGACCAGAAATAAGGACGAAATGTATCGAAACGAGTCAGAAACATCTCAGAACAAGTGAAATAATCTAGGACAAATGCCCAAGAACTTCTTAACTAGTCAAAACAACTAAAATGTGGATTATTATGCTCAAATTGAGATGTTTTTACTGATCTAGTTGAATACTTTTTGCAGAGGACATATGAACGACACATTACCCTCTGTGCACAGAGCCTTTAACGTCGACTCAGGACTCCAACCTTTAATTCACACTGTGACAAAAATGGCACATGGAGCTTAATACTTTTCTATATTTACCTCTGATGTTTGTGGGTGGAAGAAATAGTGAGTAATCAAAGTCTTTAGGGCAGCTACTTGAAAAGGGCTGGAAAGCTACAGTTTTGGAGGTCGCATTTTCCCCCCGTGGACGAGCCTTCGCGTGGACGCAGCCCGGCGGACGTTCCGTTGTTTTTTTTTTCTTCCGTTGTTCACGTAGAGGTAGAAACTGTGAGTGCGAGCCGTGCGTGTCTGTAGAAATAAAAAACAAATACTCTGTGTTCAACTGCAAGTGAGGGCGAGGACCGAGCCTCACTTTGAGAAAAAAAAAGAAATCATAAAACTCCATGAAACCGTCCAGACCAGACCAGACCACGTCGGGATCCAGGTCCGGGCCACGGCGCCGGGACGGGGCGGGTACGGGTCGCAAAGGGGGGTTGGCCGAGGCTCATTTGTGCTCCGGGTTCATGGGAGAGGGAAGACGGGGGTTGTCACATTTCTTTCCACTGCTCGTCGACACACTGACAGTAAAGTGGAGCTTCATGAGAGGCTTAAACACATTAACCCCTTGACTCTCAACTGAACCGAGCACATTTTCTCCAGCTTTACCCCAATCCGAAAGCTTCGGGAAAAAAGGTGTGAAAATAGCGACAAGACGGAGGCAAAAACAAGGATGAAAATGTGAAAAAAGTGAGAAAAAATTGGCGAAAAATGGGGAAAAAATTGACAAAAAATGACAAAAATTTGATGAAAAAGTGAGAAAAATTTGACGAATAATAGAGGAAAAAATGGATGAAAAAGTTACAAAAATGTACAAAAAATGTACATAAAACCGGCAAAAAATTATAAATAATTGACGAAAAATGGAGAAAAAATTGACGAAAAAGGGACAAAAAATGTACAAAATATTGACAAAAATTGACAAAAAAGTGAGTAAAAATTGACGAAAAATTGAGAAGAAATGGACGAAAAAGTGACAAAAAATGACAATTTTTTTTACAAAAAATGTTTAAAATTGACAAAAAATTGACAAAAAATTTAGAAAAAAATTGACGAAAAATTGAGAAAAAAATTGACGAAAAAGTGACAAAAAATGACAAAATTTGACGAAAAAGTGAGAAAAAATTGACGAAAAAGGGACAAAAAATGTACAAAATATTGACAAAAATTGACAAAAAAGTGAGTAAAAATTTACGAAAAATTGAGAAGAAATGGACGAAAAAGTGACAAAAAATGACAATTTTTTTTACAAAAAATGTTTAAAATTGACAAAAAATTGACAAAAAATTTAGAAAAAAATTGACGAAAAATTGAGAAAAAAATTGACGAAAAAGTGACAAAAAATGACAAAATTTGACGAAAAAGTGAGAAAAAATTGACGAAAAAGTGACAAAAAATGTACGAAATAATGACAAAAATTGACAAAAAATTGACACAAAAGTGAGTAAAATTTGACGAAAAATTTAGAAAAAATGGACGAAAAAGTGACAACAAATTTACAAAAATTTTAAAAAAAAAGACAAAAATTGACAGAAAATGGACAAAAAAGTGAGAAAAATGTCACGAAAATTTGACAAAAATGAGACGACTGCCTGACAAAAAAAGTGATGGGAAAAAAAACTGATGACGTGAGGGAAAAAGATCAATTTAGTTTTGTAGATCTTAGCTTTCAAATGAGGTGTGACACTGGCCTACAGGATTTGGGTAAAGCTGAACTGGAGAAAATGCTCTCGGTTCAGGCGGGAGCTTAAAAAAACATCACTTTGGTGCCTCAGCTTTGACATTTAACATTTTATAATTTGAAACCTCTGTCGTTAAAGACTAACAATGGAGGTGAATGGAAGACAATAAAAAGCAATGTGACGACCGACCAGTGTGGCAGAAATTTCAATAACAAATCAGCAGAGGCCACTTTTACCAACGACATCACTGCTCTGCAACGAACAGCAACTGAACCAGGATTAAAGGCTGAACTAGAAATAAATGCTCCCCTCGTGCTCCGTGTGGGCCGTACGAAGTTCTTGGGCATTTGTCCTAGATTATTTCACTTGTTCTGAGATGTTTCTGACTCGTTTCGATACATTTCGTCCTTATTTCAGGTCATTTTCTTTGCCAATGGGGTAAGAAAACTGGTCTTGTCTCATTGTTGCGATTTTACTTTCTTATTTCAAAGCGAGATTTACCCTAGAACTGGTCTGAAATGTCCTCAAACAAGCAAAGTAAACTTGGTCCGATCAGGAAAAGTGTCTAAACAAAAAACGACAAAAATTGAAAAGAAAAATGACAAAAAATGTAGAAAAATTTGACGAAAAATTGAGAAAAAATGTACAAAAAATGTACAAAAAAACGACAGAAATTGACAAAAATTTGACGAAAATTTGAGAAAAAATTGATGAAAAACGGAGAAAAAATGGACGAAAAAGTGCCAAAAAATTTGCCAAAAATGTCCAAAAAAACGACAGAAATTGACAAAAATGTGACAAAAAAATTAGAAAAAATTAACGAAAAATTGAGGAAAAAATTGACAAAAAAATTACAAAAATTTGAGAAAAAATGGACGAAAAACGGAGAAAAAATGGAAGAAAAATTGAGAAAAAATGGACGAAAAAGTGCCAAAGAATTTACAAAAAATGTACAAAAAACAGACAAAAATTGACAAAAATTTGACAAAAAAATTAGAGAAATTTGACGAAAAATTGCGAAAATATGGACGAAAATGTGCCAAAAAAATTACAAAAAAACGACAAAAATCGACCAAAAATTGACCAAAAATTGACGAAAAAATTGACGAAAAAAACCCAACAAAAATGTACAACAATCTGACAAAAAAGTGAGAAAAATTTCATGTAAAATTGAGAAAAAATGGACGAAAAAACGACAGAAATTGACAAAAATCTGACAAAAAAGTGAGAAAAATTTGACCAAAAAATATACAAAAAGTAAAAAAAAGCGTCTAAATGAGTGAAAACCGCTCAAAACGAGACACATTTCCTCAATTCCTCAAACTGAACAAACCATACATTGTTCCTGCACTGCTTTCACATGTGCAAGACTGTAGTGAAAGGTCAAATCACTTTCAGCCTGGACAGTCTGAGAGCTGGAGTGGTTTTCCTGCCGTATTACAACAGTCGAAAGAGTGACGCGTGCGGCCACTGACGGAAGGGAGTGAAATTAAGAAATTAAGAAATACTTTGACCCTCAATCCAGTTCAAAAATGTCTTGGGAAATAAAAGTAGACCAACACTCTGCCACTTTCCGCCTCTGAATACCGTCTGTTTCCATCGTCTGCCTGCACTTTGTTTGCCTCTGCTGACTCTCCTGTTCCCTGTAAAAGTCCCAGAGCACACAGCCCGTGAGCAGGACCCCCCCTGATGTGGAGGAGAGCGCCCTCTGCTGGGTGTGTCGTGTGTCATCCGTGACGTGTCGCGCCGAAACGCCACAATAAACAGTCTTTAATAAAAATAAAAATAAACGCTTGGACCTGTGTTGTCTTTTCTCAGCTCTTTCTGTTTTCCCCAAATGATCTTTTTTTTTTTAAAGCTACACTGTGGAACATTTGCTACATTTAGGGCGGGGACGATATATCGCAATACGGCTTTGTCGCAACACCAAGTATCAATACTTTTTAGCTTTAATATTTTTTTGAGGAACAGCACAGATGTTGTTGCTGTTCTCATCCACTAGAGGTCACTGTTCCCCCTCATATAACTTCTTCTTTTCAGAAAATTGACTCTTTTATTATTATTTCAATTCTGATTCACCTGAGCATTGAACTAATGAAGTAGCTTTTTTCTTTTAGAGTGATGATTGGATGAGATGAGTAAGATGAACCACTCTGACCGGAGCCGCATGTGTTCATTACACACTGAAAATGAGTCTGATCTGTCAGTGGCGTCGCTTCATTTAATCTTAACCTCTTAACTCCCGCCTGAACCGAGAGGATGTTTTTCCTCACGTCATCAGATTTTTTTTCCAACATTTTTTTGGTGGGTATTCAACTCATTTTTGTAACTTTATTTGTCATTTTTTGTCACATTTTTGTCATTTTTTTGTCAAATTTTTGTCCTTTTTTTGTTACATTTTTTTCAAATTTTTGTCATTTTTTCGTTCATTTTTGGTCAATTTCTTGTGACATTTTTGCCACTTTTTCATACATTTTTCATCATTTTTTTGTCAAACTTTTCTCACTTTTTTGTCACATTTCGTGTGTGATTTCAAAGTGGGTTTCATGCTTGTTCCAGCATTTGTATCTTTATCTTTATTCGTCCAAACAGACTCAAATTCAACATAAAGAACCTTTATTCAGGCAATTTTAAGTCATTTATCTCATTTAAGATGAGGCTAGTTCAGACGGTCAATAGAAGTCTGGATGATTTTAGTCTCTGCTTTTTATTATCATTTAGTCTTATTTTAGTCGACTAAAATCTCTGGACATTTTAGTCATAGTTTTGTCTCATGAAAAACTTTTAATTTAGCTTAAGTCCAATTTTAGTCGTCAAAAATATCACTTTGACCAAAATTAAGACAAAATATTTTACTTGACCCACTCACTCTAACCCAAGATGGCGCCATTGCACTCCACTAGCACTAGCAATCCATTTCATAACATCCCACACACTAAAGATACATATTTTTTTTTATCCAATCATAAATAAATGATCAAGATTGTGAAACATAGTCAGGTTTTTTGTCACATTTTTGTCATTTTTTGTCACATTTTGTCACATTTGTCATTTTTTGTCACATTTTTGTCACTTTTTTAGTCATTTTTTGTCATATTTTTATCACATTTTTGTCTTTTTTTGTCATTTTTTTGGTCATTTTTTTGGTCATTTTTTTTGTCATTTATTGCCATTTTTTGTCACATTTTTGTCATTTTTTTGTCACATTTTGTCACATTTTTGTCACTTTTTTGTCACATTTTAGTCACATTTTAGTCATTTTTGTCACTTTTTTGTCATTTTTTGTCACTTTTTTGTCACATTTTAGTCATTTTTGTCACTTTTTTGTCACATTTTAGTCATTTTTTCGTCAATTTTTAATGACATTTTTGTCCTTTTTTTGTCACATTTTTATCACATTTTTGTCATTTTTTGTCATTTTTTTGGTCATTTTTTTTGTCATTTATTGCCATTTTTTGTCACATTTTTTTCATTTTTTTGGTCACATTTTTTCCCAATTTTTGTCATTTTTTGTCACATTTTTGTCACTTTTTTGTCACATTTTTGTCATTTTTTGTCACTTTTTTGTCATTTTTTGTCACTTTTTTGTCATTTTTTGTCACATTTTTGTCATTTTTTTGTCACATTTTTATCACATTTTTGTCATTTTTTGTCTTTTTTTTGGTCATTTTTTGTCATTTTTTATCACATTTTTGTCATTTTTTGCCATTTTTTGTCACATTTTTGTCATTTTTTGTCACTTTTTTGTCATTCCATTTCATAACATCCCACACACTAAAGATACATATCTGTTTCATCCAATCATAAATAAATGATCAAGATTGTCAGGTGTCCATTCTACTTTGGTCAAAAATGTATTGATTTTGATTTATTACATTGTATTACATGTGTTACATTGTGGGCAAACACATCATTATAAAAACAAGAGCTTTCAAACTGCAGATGGAAAGAGCCACAGTCCTGAAACAGCAGGTTCTATCATAGTACGGGACGAAGCGTGAAGGGGGCGGAGCTCAGGCAGCACACGGCCCGTCTTCGTTGATGATCTCCAGCTGGTGTCCCGCACAGCGCATGGCCCCCAGCGCGCACAGGCTGACGGACTGGGTTATCTGGATCACGGTGATGGTGACACAGGCGGCAGGGGCGGCATCTTTGGGACATTCCCCCAAAGACTGGCACTGGCACCGCTTCGATGCTACAGTGGGAGAGCAAGCACAGCGGGACATCAGGAGGAGGGGGGTAAAACTGCAGTCACTGATTAAAAGAGTCTCCGTTCAGGGCAAGGGCGGAACTGGGAGTCAGTATGTCCCATTTGTATCAACCTCTTAACTCCCGCCTGAACCGAGAGGATCTTTTTCCTCACGTCATCAGATTTTTTTCTCCATCATTTTTTTGTTGGGTATTCAACTTATTTCTGTAACTTTTTTGTCATTTTTTAATCACTTTTTTGTAATTTTTTTTGTCCAATTTTTGTCATTATTTGTCATTTTTGTACTTTCTTGTCACATTTTTTTGTCAATTTTTTAAATCAATTTTCTGTCATTTTTTCATCCATTTTTTGTCAATTTTTTGTCCTTTTTTTATCACATTTTATCAAATTTTTGTCATTTTTTTTGGTCAAATTTTTGTCATTATTTGTCATTTTTGTACTTTTTTGTCACATTTTTTTGTCAATTTTTTAAATCAATTTTCTGTCATTTTTCTGTAATTCTGTAATTTTTTGGTTCATTTTTTGTCACATTTTTTCATCAATTTTTTGTAATTTTTTGGTTCATTTTTTGTCACATTTTTGTCATTTTTTCATCAATTTTTAGTCAATTTTTTGTCCTTTTTTGTCACATTCTTATCACATTTTTGTCTTTTTTTTTTTCAACTTTTGTCAATTTTGTATCACATTTTTGTACTTTTTTTGTCACATTTTTTCGTCAATTTTTTTTTTAGCAATTTTTGTCAATTTTTTCATCCATTTTTTGTCACATTTTTATCACATTTTTGTCAATTTTTTGTCAATTTTTGTCAATTTTTGTCATTTTTTGTCATTTTTTGTGTCCAATTTTTGTCATTTTTTTAATCACATTTTTGTACTTTTTTGTCACATTTTGTCACATTTTTTGTCATTTTTTCGTCACATTTTTTCATCAATTTTTTATCCATTTTTATCCATTTTTCATCATTTTTTTGTCACATTTTGGTCAAATTTTTGTCATTTTTTTGTCTTTTTTTGTCAACTTTTTGTCAATTTCTTGTGACATTTTTGTGACATTTTTGCCACTTTTTCATCAATTTTTCGTCACTTTTTCCTCAATATTTCCTCACTTTTTTGTCACATTTCCACCATTGCTTTCGTCTCAGTTTTGTCGCTATTTTCACACCTTTTTTCCAGAAGCTTTTGGACTGGGGTAAAACCAAACTGCAGAAAACGTGCTCGGTTCAGGTGGGAGTTAAGGGGTTAATCGGTAAACCATGACCAAGCTTTCATCGTCAGTAAAAACGGCTGTAAGTGCCCCGCCGTGTTCACCCATTCCCACTGACCTGAGCACTTCTCCCAGTCGTAGCACGTGTCCAGGTCGCAGCTCTCATGGACCGAGCTCTTGGCGGCCATCTTGGCTCTGAAGCGGGCCCAGTCCAGCTTGCTTTGGTCCAAACCGTCGCACGTGCCCTCGGCGATGTAGAAGAGCGGGTCCCCATGGCAACGGCCCGTGATGAAGGAACACACCGACATGTGCACGGAGGCGTCTATATGTGTGTTCAGCACGCACAGACTGGCCTCGTACGGCCTGCAAAAAGTATTTAACTAGACCAGTATAAACATCTCAATCTGAGCACAATAATCCAGATTTTAGTTGTTTTGACTAGTTAAGAAGTTGTTGGGCATTTGTCCTGGATTATTTCACTTGTTCTGAGATGTTTCTGACTCGTTTCGATACATTTCGTCCTTGTTTCTTTGCCAATGGGGTAAGAAAATTGGTCTTATCTCATTGGCAGAAAAATGACCAAAAAAAAGACAAAAAAAATGACAAAAAATGACAAAAAAATTGACGAAAGAAATGACAAAAAATTACAAAAATGACTAAAAATGACAAAAAAAATGACAAAAAAAATAACCAAAAAATGTCAAAAAATGACAAAAAAAGGACTAAAAATTACTAAAAAAATGACAAAAAATGACAAAAAAAATTACAAAAAATGACAAAAAAATTTACAAAAAATTACAAAAAATTACAAAAAATTACAAAAAATGACTAAAAAGGACAAAAAAGGACAAAAAAATGATTTAAAAAAATGACCCAAAAAATTACTTCAAAAATGAAAAAAAAAATGACAAAAAATTACAAAAAAAGACCAAAAAAAAGACAAAAAAAAATTACAAAAAAAAATGACAGAAAAAGAAAGATCTTAGCTTTCAAATGAGGCGTTACACTGGCCTACAGGATTTGGGTAAAGCTGAACTGAAGAAAATGCTCTCGGTTCAGGCGGGAGTTAAGAGGTTAAAAAGGTTCCAACTTCCATGTGTAACAAGATTTTTTTTTTTTTTTTAAAAGCTTTTGTCATTTTCTTGTCAAATTTGTATCACGTTTTTGTCATATTTTTTGTCATTTTTTCGTACATTTTTTATCAAATTTCTGTCATTTTTTGTCACATTTTTGACATTTTTTTGTCATATTTTTGTCATTTTTTCGTCCATTTTTTGTCAATTTCTTGTCACATTTTTGTGACATTTTTGCCACTTTTTCATCAATTTTTCGTCACTTTTGTTTACAGCTTTTTTCCCCAGAAGCTTTTGGACTGGGGTAAAGCCAAACTGGAGAAAATGTGCTCGGGTCAGGTGGGAGTTAAGGGGTTGAAATAGGTTAAAATGTCGAAAAATTGCACTAAGCAGCATCTAAATACTGTACACCTTTAATCCAGCCCCACCACTTTTTTGTTTTACTTTTTCAAATATATCCACAGTCCAGCTGACACACTCCTCTGATATTGTACTCACGTGCAGCTCTGGCGCTCCCTGCAGGCACACTGACCGCCCTGCAGCGTCTGTCCTGGACCACAGCGGACCTCGGGGACAAACGGGGACTCTGCGAGAACACAAAGACCACGTTTCTACACTGAGCCGTGTCTGTGGACGGCGTTTGCTCCCGTACCGTCGGTGCAGCGCAGGTCTTTGGGCAGGGCGGGTTCCCAGCTCAGCGAGGCGCCGCACTGGTAGAAGCCGCGGGGCAGGGGGCTCAGGCCGGGGGTCAGGCAGTTGAAGCCCACGGACTCGCCCACGCGATACTGCGGCTTGTTCGGAAACAGCGCCATGTCGTCGGGAACGCCGTCCGGGGGGAAACACGTCTGGCCTGGGATCGTGAGGACGACAAGCACAGTCAGGTCTAATTCACTATGTAAAATAGGCCTGCACTTATTTTTATAGTGCATTCTGTTTGGTTTCCATCATTTACCAGCTCAAGCTTAAAGGGGCGAGATGCAAGTTAGGCATGTTATGCTCACTACTGCCACCTCAGGTCACATGTGTAACTGCACCTTCTATATTAACCTCTTAACTCCCGCCTGAACCTTCAACTCATTTTTGAAGGTTCAATTTTTTTGTAATTTTTTGTCAATTTTTTTGTCATTGTTTGTCACATTTTTGTCATTTTTTCGATTTTTTTAAAATCAAATTTAAGTCATTTTTTGTCACATTTTTTGTCATTTTTTGGTCAAATTTGTATCACACTTTTGACAAATTTTGTATTTTTTGTCACATTTTTTCACATTTTTACCACTTTTTCATCAATTTTTCCTCACTTTTTTGTCATTTTTTTGTATTTTTTGTCCATTTTTTTGTAATTTTTTTCATCAAATTTTTATCAAATTTTTTGTCATTTTTTATCACATTTCTGTCAATTTTTTGTCATTTTTTTTCGTCAAATTTTTATCAAATTTTTTTTGTCAATTTGTATCACATTTTTTGTCATTATTTTTGTCATTTTTTTAAATCAAATTTGTGTCATTTTTTTGTCACATTTTTTGTCAATTACTTGTGACATTTTTGTGACATTTTTGCCAATTTTTCCATCAATTTTTCGTCACTTTTTTCTCACATTTTGTCAAATTTGTGTCATTTTTTTGTCACATTTTTGTCATTTTTTCGTCCATTTTTTGTCAATTTCTTGTGACATTTTTGTGACATTTTTGCTACTTTTCCATCATTGTTTTCGTCTCAGTTTTGTTGCTATTTTCACACCTTTTTTCCAGAAGCTTTTGGATTGGGGTAAAGCCAAACTGGAGAAAATGTGCTCGGTTCAGGTGGGAGTTAAGGGGTTAAAGGGATATTTCAGGATTTTTGACATAGAGCCTCGTTTCCTAGTTATCTAGAGTGTTGTTGATTTATGGAGATATTTTTTTTTGTAATTCATGCAGTTCTTATATTTGAAGAGTTTCGTGGCGCTAGGCTAGTGCATTTCTATGGTATCAGCTAGCCTGCATTAAAAACAGTCAGACCCGCTCCACAGAGCACCTGAGGCAAATCCCTTATAACACCAGACTAACCATATAAATGTCTGTGTCCATAGAATTTGGTCCTCAGGCCTGGGGTGACTCCAAAAGACACCTCTTTCTTTTTTTTTCCTAAAAAATTATATGATTCATTTGACAACAGTGCGCTGCGTCTCATATCTTTAACCTCTTAACTCCCGCCTGAACCGAGAGCATTTTCTCCAGTTCAGCTTTACCCAAATCCTGTAGGCCAGTGTAACGCCTCATTTGAAAGCTAAGATCTACAAAACTCATCTAAATGGATCTTTTTCCTCACGTCATCAGATTTTTTTCCCATCATTTTTTTTGGGGGGATTCAACTCATTTTTGTAACTTTTTTGTAATTTTTTTGGGTCATTTTTTCGTTCATTTTTTTGTCAAATTTTTGTGACATTTTTGGCACTTTTTCATAATTTTGTTTGTCATTTTTTGGTCAATTTTTTTTGGTCATTTTTTGGTCAATTTTTTGTCACTTTTTTGTCAAAGTTTTATCACATTTTTGTTATTTTTTGTCAAATTTTTGTGACATTTTTGGCACTTTTTCATAATTTTTTGACATTTTTTTGTCAATTTTTTGTGACATTTTTGTCATTTTTTCGTCCATTTTTTGTCACTTCTTTGTCAATTTTTTGTGACATTTTTGTTATTTTTCCGTCAATTTTTCATCACTTTTTTGTCTCTTTTTTGTCACATTTTCATCATTGTTTTCGTCTCAGTTCTGTTGCTACCGGTATTTTCACAGCTTTTTTCCTGAGGTTTTGATGGACGATGGAGTCATTCATATAAATGGGGAGCAGTGAGGTTAAGTCATCTATCAATATTAAGTCTATGGAATGAAACAGACCCTTCCAAACGTTTACATCACCATGACTACTCAGAGAGCTAACAGAAGTGAGGCGGTGTCAGGGTGGTACTCACGGACGCAGCGTCCCATGAGCTGGCCCCAGGACCCGTCCGGGCGGCAGCTGAAGAACTGGTATCCCTCCAGCTCGAAGCCTGTGAAGCAGATGAACTCCTCGTCTTCTCCTTGCTGGTAGTACTGCTTGGATTTCTGTCCGAAGAGAAAACACAGTCAGGTCATTTTCATTTTCATCTGCCATTTTGGTCACAACTGTGGTCCAAAATGGAAGATCTTAACCTCTTAACTCCCGCCTGAACCCGCCGGAGAGGATCATTTACCTCACGTCATCAGATTTTTTTTCCATAATTTTTTTGTTGGGTATTCAACTCAGTTTTTGTCATTTTTTAATCCATTTTTTGTCATTTTTTTGTCAAATTTTTATCACATTTTTGTCATTTTTTTAATCATTTTTTTTTTCATATTTTTGTCAATTTTTTATCAAATTTTTCCCAATTTTTTGTCAAATTTTTATCAATTTTTATTCATTTTTTTAAATCAAATTTTTTACCAATTTTTTTAAAATCATTTTTAATCAATTTTTTGTCATTTTTTGTCAAATTTTTATCAAATTTTTCTCAATTTTTTGTCAAATTTTGTATCATTTTTTAATCAAATTTTATCAATTTTTTATCCATTTTTTTTCAAATTTTTTTCAATTTTTTGTCATTTTTTTGTCACATTTTTGTCAATTTTTTCGTCCATTTTTTAATCAAATTTTTGTCATTTTGTTGTCCATTTTTTATCAATTTTCTAATTTTTTGTCAAATTTTTGCCATTTTTTTGTCTTTTCGTCCATTTTTTAATCAATTTTTTGTCATTTTTTGTCAAATTTTTATCACATAATTGGCACATTTTTGTCAATTTTTTGTCTTTTTTTTATAAAATTTTCGTCCATTTTTTTGTCAATTTTTTATAAATTTTTTATCAAATTTTTATCATATTTGTCATTTTTTTATAAAATTTTCGTCCATTTTTTTGTCAATTTTTTATAAATTTTTTATCTAATTTTCGTCCATTTTTTATCAATTTTTTGTCATTTTTTTGTCAAATTTTTATCAATTTTTCCATCAATTTTTCGTCACTTTTTTGTCAATGTTTTCTCACTTTTTTCTCACATTTCCATCATTATTTTCATCTCAGTTTTGTCTCTATTTTCACCGTTTTTTTCCCAGAAGCTTTTGGACTGGGGTAAAGCCAAACTGGAGAAAATGTGCTCGGCTTAGGTGGGAGTTAAGGGGTTAAACAACATAAGCTTGTTACTTCACTCGGACGCCATTCATGTTGATATTATATTGTCAATGATTCTTTGTTTTCTCTCTAATCCTTGGACCACTTTCTTCCGCTGAGTGATATTATAATTTAAGTCAGTTTAACATGGCGGTGCTGGTGCGGTGCTGGTGCGGTGCTGGTGCGGTGCTGGTGCGGTGCTGGTGCGGTGCTGGTGTGGTGCTGGTGCTGGTGTGGTTCTGGTGTGGTGCTGGTGTGGTGCTGGTGCGGTGCTGGTGCGGTGCTGGTGCGGTGCTGGTGTGGTTCTGGTGCGGTGCTGGTGTGGTGCTGGTGCGGTGCTGGTGCGGTGCTGGTGCGGTGCTGGTGCGGTGCTGGTGCGGTGCTGGTGCGGTGCTGGTGTGGTTCTGGTGCGGTGCTGGTGTGGTGCGGCGCTGACCCTGAGGAAGCCGTTCTCCGGTCTCTTGGGGCGCAGACAGCCCTGAAACCCCGGGGGCAGCTCGTCGATCCAGCCCTGTGTGTCGGCGTCGTCGTCGTCGCACGTTTCCTGTCTGCGCAGGAAGCAGGAAGTTCATCGACAGGAAGTGAGTGAGAAAATGAAAGAAGAACCATTTCAAACTCCTTCCCTCAAGTCTGCTAAACCTCTACCCTCGCCCTGCTCCGACACCCAACCGTTTTACCTGCCAGAGCGGGCTCACATGACAACCTGGCTCTTCCAAACGGTGAAATTGGGAGGAAAAAAATGTATTAATACGAGGTTCAGAAGTACAGAGTCACAGTAGCAAGGGGGATTTGTAAATCTTTGTAAAGCCGCTCTGGTGATAAATGTTAACCTCTTCACTCCCACCTGATCCCATTTTCTCCAGTTTGGCTTTACCCTAATCAAAAAGCTTCTTGGGGAAAAAAGCACACAAAAACAGCCATAAAAAATGAGAAAAAACAAGGATGTAAACTCAACAAAAATGTGAAAAAAATTCAACAAAATGTGACAAAAATTCAACAAAAATGTGACAAAAAAGTGACAAAAATTCAACAAAAATCTGACAAAAAAGTGACAAAAATTCAACAAAAATGTGACAAATATTCAACAAATACTCAACAAAAATGTGACGAAAATTCAACAAAAATGTGACGAAAATTCAACCAAAAAGTGACAAAAATTCAACAAAAATGTGACAAAAATTCAACCAAAAAGTGACAAAAATTCAACAAAAATCTGACAAAAATTCAACCAAAAAGTGACAAAAATTCAACAAAAATCAGACAAAAAAGTGAGAAAAATTCAACCAAAAAATTCAACAAAAATCTGACAAAAATGTAACAAAAAAGTGACAAAAATTCAACAAAAAAGTAACAAAAATACAGAGTCACAGTATCAAGGGGATTTGGCCTCGTAGATGTTTTGGATCTGACTAGGAAGTAGGTACAGCATCAAATCACAGGACATTAACTTCAAAAACACTCTCTCCAGCTCAGAGTAGACCCATTTAAAACCTCCTGAGACCCGAGAGTTTGTCTGGTGTGCATTTACTAATTGTTCTTGCTATTTGGGAAAAGTATAGGACCTTATAAGTATATTAACTAAAATGTGATGTTGTACAGGAAGTAGTTTTTGCAGAAAATGATGTCCTTGATCCTGATTTCAGCTTAATATAATGAGTAGTTTAGGTTAAGAGGTTAAAACTAACTCCGCGGTTGAATCCTCCAGGTTCAAAATTATCTGCAGCCCATATTCACTTAGACTTAGTTAGTAAAAGTCGTGTTTTTCAGGCGATGAGATCCAAAACTGGTATCGGTTCAGTATTGGATATTTGTAGCCAATACCCAATATGGTATTTTTTCCATTGTCGGTTCCGATATCGAACATCAGTATCGGATCGTGAACAAAATAAAAATATACAAAAAATAAACTAAACTCTACATCTGAGACAAATGGCTGTCATAGAGGCTGGGCTACATAGTTTAGCTATCTAGCACGCTAGCTACGTCGTTTATTTCTACGACAATATACCACTTAGTATTCTAATATAAGATTTACAACTGTACAACATGACTCTGCAAATGTGCAATACTACAATAATAATACTTACAATAACTATTTACAACTGTAAATCCATCGAAATAGTCCCAAGTTTAGCTAAACCACATCTCAAACCAGTGCTTCACATTCACTGATGTCCTCGCGGCTACAATTACTAAAATATGTCACATTTTAATCCCCACATGACGATAGAGACAGTGTTGGACATAAATAAATGTCTTTTAGTCATATAATTTGGATAGATGTTTCTTTGGAGAACTGGTGTAGAAGGACTTTGCTGATATTCCCGCCATTGTCTTGTCACTGACATCGGTGTAATGTTATGATATCACCACCAGATGGCGTGGGCAGTGTCCCCACATGTGGCCAACAGGTCAAAGATGGACAAATGTGACTATCATTGTGTCAAGAGGCAAAAATGTAATGTCACAGGGTCTCAGGAGATTAAGTCTCAGTGTAGTGACGGCGCTGGATCTTACTTCTCAAAGAGGGAGATGAAGCAGGGCTCGTCCTGCTGGGTGGGCCCAGGGCAGGGCCGGCCTCCCCTCAGAGGAGACGGGTTGTTACACCTCCTGAATCTCCGGCGGCTCATCGAGGCCCTGCAGGGACTCCAGGAGCCCCAGCAGCTCCACGAGCCGTCGACTGCCTCTGTGGACACGAGCACACGGAGACTTTACACGTCAGAGTCATGATGATGCACATGTTGTCAGAGTTTGGCTGTTCTTTGAGTCAACATTTCGCACTTGCCCTCTTCAGATGCCGAACTTTTGTTTTGGTTGTGTGTTGTTATTGAGCCACTGAGTCGGGTGAAGTGGGAGTACACACTCGTTTACAAATTGTATATATACTTGGAGGATAGTTCATGCTAATATTATTCACTATACGCCACATAATTCACCATTCGACATTATTGTGACAGCGCAGTGACACTACAAGCGTCTAGAGCAGGGGTGTCAAACATACGGCGCGCGGGCCGGATCAGGCCCAGAGTATGTAAAAAAAAAGTCTCTAGCCCATTCCTGTGCGGCGTTATGATTTTTTAACCCCATAACTCCCACCTGAAACGGCTACATTTTCTCCAGTTTGGCTTGACCCCAGTCCAAAAGCTTCTAAAAAAAAGCTGTGAAAATAGCAACAAAACTGAGACGAAAACAATGATGGAAATGTGACAAAAAAGTGAGAAAACATTGACAAAAAAGTGATGAAAAATTGATGAAAAAGTGGCAAAAAATGTGACTAAAAATGACAAAAAAGTTACAAAAATGAGTTGAATACCTACAAAAAAATGATGGAAAAAAATCTGATGACGCGAGGAAAAAGGTCCTCTCGGTTCAGGCGGGAGTTAAGAGGTTAAAGAATAACCACAATGCTCATTCTCGCCACTAGGGGGCCTTAAATATATTTAAAAAAAGGAAGAGTTCCACATGTGTCCAGCAGAGGGCACTGACATAACAAGAGCTCAGGATTTGAACACCACATGATATAGCCACGTGGTAAATGGACAGTCAGAGTGTGGAGTCAATGAATAATGACTATGTAGTACTTTTAGGAACTTGTGACACAGGCTTGTAAAGTGCAATACAAGTGTAAGCCGTGGTTAAAAAATGAGTTTGACCCCCCTGGTCTTCTTGGGAAAAAAGCACCAAAACAGCCACAAAAAATGAGAACAAGGATGTAAACGCAACACAAATGTGACAAAAATTCAACCAAAATGTGACAAAAATTCAACAAAAATGTGACAAAAATTCAACAAAAATTCAACAAAAATTCAACAAAAATTCAACAAAAATGTGACAAAAATTCAACAAAAATGTGACAAAAAATGAACAAAAATGTGACAAAAACTCAACCAAAAAGTGACAAAAATTCGACAAAAAAGTGACAAAAATTCGACAAAAAAGTGACAAAAATTCAACAAAAATATGACAAAAATTCAACATAAAAGTGACAAAAATTCGACAAAAAAGTGACAAAAATTCGACAAAAATATGGCAAAAATTCAACAAAAAAATCAACAAAAATTCAACAAAAATGTGACAAAAATGTGACAAAAATTCAACAAAAATTCAACAAAAATTCAACAAAAATTCAACAAAAATTCAACAAAAATGTGACAAAAATTCAACAAAAATGTGACAAAAATTCAACAAAAATATGACAAAAATTCAACAAAAATGTGACACAACACAGCAACAACACGAGGAAAAAGATCTGTTTTGTGGGTCTTAGCTTTCAAATGAGGTGTTACACAGCCCTATATAATGGTCCTTACCTGAGGTGTAGCCGGGGGCCCGCTGCTCACAGTTGTCTCCGAAGGTGCCGGTCTGGCACACACAAACACACTCGGTCCCGTCCAGCGCCGCGCGGCCGTTGTTGGGACAGGGCGCGCACTTGCAGGGGTCAAACTCGTCCAGGTACTGCAGCAGCGCCCTCCGCAGGTGACGCCGTTTAGTGACCGCACAGGGCAGGCCCCGCACCAGCTCCACAAGGGGGCGCAGCTGAGGCACACCAAAGCACAGGTAAATGTCCCACTACGTATATAATAACCTTAGACTTGGTGATTCATCTTACATACTCAAAAAGGCTACCTAAAAAAAAGGACATTGCTAACCAGGAAGCTATAGGCTCATGCGGCGTATGCTAACCGTTTAACCTCTTAACTCCCGCCTGAACCGAGAGGATCTTTTTCCTCTCGGTTCTCTCGGTCCTCTCATCAGATTTTTTTTCCATCATTTTTTGGTTGGGTAACTTTGGGTAACTTTGTCATTTTTTTTGCAATATTTTGTAATTTTTTGTTAATTTTTTTGTCAATTTTTTGGTCATTTTTTTGTAATTTTTTCGTCAATTTTTTCGTAAATTTTTTGACTTTTTTTGACACATTTTTGTCATTTTTTTGCAAAATTTTTATTACATTTTTTCCACATTTTTTTCATTTTTTCATCAATTTTTATCAATTTTTTGTCATTTTTTTGTCAATTTTTTATCCAATTTTTGTCATTTTTTGGTCACATTTTTGTCATTTTTGGTCACATTTTTGTTAATTTTTTCTAAAATTTTTATTGCATTTTTTGTAATTTTGTCACATTTTTATCAATTTTTTGTCATTTTTTTGTCAATTTGTTGTCATTTTTTTTTTTTTTTTTTCGTCAATTTTTTATAAAATTTTTGACTTTTTTTTTACATATTTTTGTACATTTTTAAAAAAAATTTATTGCATTTTTGTAATTTCGTCACATTTTTGTCATTTTTTCATCATTTTTTTTATCACATTTTTGTCATTTTTCCTCAGTTTCTTGTCAATTTCTTTTTGACATTTTTGTGACATTTTTGTACATTTTTTCAAAAAAAATTTATTGCATTTTTTTGTAATTTTGTCACATTTTTGTCATTTTTTCGTCCATTTTTTATCAATTTTTTGTCATTTTTTTGGTCACATTTTTGTCATTTTTTTTTGTCATTTTTTTGTCATTTTTTGACTTTTTTTGACACATTTTTGTACATTTTTTGTAAATTTTTATCACATTTTTCGTCAGTTTCTTGTCAATTTCTTTTTGACATTTTTGTGAAATTTTTGCCACTTTTTCATACATTTTCGTCACTTTTTTGCCAATGTTTTCTCACTTTTTTGTCACATTTCCATCATCGTTTTCGTCTCAGTTTTGTTGCAATTTTCACACCTTTTTTCCAGAAGCTTTTGGACTGGGGTAAAGCCAAACTGGAGAGAATGTGCTCGGTTCAGGTGGGAGTTAAGGGGTTAATGCTGATGTAAATTGTGAGGTTTGTGAGAAACATAATCTCTGGTAGTGTAATGTGTTTGTATTGATGCCCGTGATGATAATAATTTCTCCTGTTATCTCACCTTGTAGTCCACCACATCGTGCTTCTCCAGCACAGTGCGGGCCCAGTCCCGGTACACCTGCTTGTTGGGCGGCTGCTGGCCCTTCTCCCAGGCCAGACGAGCCGCCTCCCTCAGGTGGCCCCCCCGCACCATGGAGAAGGACTTCTCTGAGCGCTGGATATACGAGCCTGCCATTCACAAAGCGTTCACATGTGAGCGATGTTAATCTCATCACACATCTACCTGTGGACACTGCAGGCTTTGGAGTTCTTATGTGTGTTAGAGCTGCAGTGTTTTAACTCCCGCCTGAACCGAGAGGACCTTTTTCCTCACGACATCAGATCTTTTTTTCCATCATTTTTTTGTTGGGTATTCAACTCACTTTTTATCACATTTTTATCCATTTTTTTTCATTTTTTTGTCACATTTTTTGTCACATTTCTGTCATTATTTCATCAATTTTTTATCAATTTTTTTGTCATTTTTATCACATTTTTGTCATTTTTTTCGTCACATTTTGACACATTTTTTATCTTTTTTACATCAATTTTTTGTCCCATTTTTGTCATTTTTTCATCAATTTTTTATCAATTTTCTTGTCATTTTTTTGTCACTTTTTTGTCATTTTTTTGTCACATTTTTATCACATTTTGTCACATTTTTTGTCTTTTTTTTGTCATATTTTTGCCACTTTTTTGTAATTTTTTAACACATTTTTGTCATTTTTTGTCACATTTTTAGTCATTTTTTCGTCCATTTTTTTATCCATTTAAAAAAAAAATGTTGTTTCTTTTGTCACATTTTTTATCTTTTTTACATCCATTTTTTGTCACATTTTTGTAATTTTTTCATCCATTTTTTATCTATTTTTTGTCATTTTTTTGTCACTTTTTTGTCACATTTTTGTCATTTTTTCGTCAATGTATCAATTTTTTTTATTATTTTTTTCGTCATTTTCATCACATTTTTGTCATTTCTTTGTCACATTTTTGCAATTTTTTCGTCATTTTTTTGTCCATTTTTTATCCTTTTTTTAAATTATTTTTTGTCATTTTTGTCACATTTTTTATCTTTTTTTTGTAATTTTTTGTCACATTTTTAGTAAATTTTTCGTCAATTTTTTTATCCCTTTTTTTAAAAAATTTGTCATTTTTTTGTCACATTTTGTCACATTTTTTATCTTTTTTTTGTCACATTTTTGCAATTTTTTGTCACATTTTTGTAATTTTTTCGTCAATTTTTTATCCTTTTTTTAAATTATTTTTTGTCACATTTTGTCACATTTTTTGTCTTTTTTTGTCACATTTTTGCCACTTTTTTGTAATTTTTTAACACATTTTTGTCATGTTTTGTCACATTTTTAGTCATTTTTTCGTCAATTTTTTAATCCATTTAAAAAAAAAAAAGTCTTTTTTTGTCATTTTTTTGTCACATTTTTGTCATTTTTTCGTCCATTTTTTGTCAATTTCTTGTGACATTTTTGTGACATCTTTGCCACCTTTTCATAAACTTTTCGTCACTTTTTTGTCACATTTCCATCATCGTTTTCATCTCAGTTTTGTTGCTTTTTCACACCTTTTTCCCAGAAGCTTTTGGACTGGGGGTAAAGCCAAACTGGAGAAAATGTGCTGGGTTCAGGTGGGAGTTAAGGGGTTTAACAGTTTTAGAGTTTATACCTCTGGTCCTCTCTGTGGTCGTCTCGTCCTTGCAGCGCGTCACGTCGCTGTACTGGCTGTAGATGATGGCAGTGAAGAAGGTCTCTTTGCTTACACAGCCTTTAAAGGTCTCCTCAGACTCCCCTGGAGGCAGCACAGAGACACTGCGGGATTAGTCCTTCGGGTACTGGCGGCCATGATCCCCTGCATCCTTCCTCCTTTTTGTATATCTTTGTTTGTGTGGCCTAAACCTGTCCGTTCCCTCCATGAAACCCTGGCTGTGAGAGCTCTGGCCTGCGATTGGAGGACTTGTTTCAGGCATTGGTCCTGATTGGTGCAGTATCGGAACGAAATCAACCACCTGCTGCAGCCACGCCTATGAAAGGCCACACCCAAGAACATATCGGGGCTGCTGGTCTGCGTGGCCAGTATACGAGCGATCGCGATGTCGTCACATCATCCGTTGGCCGTGGTCGGCATTTTACATTTTCATATTTGATAAACATTTTATTAAAATCCTATAATCAGCAGAAACAATGTCCATAAACAGGGCATTGCTTCTCCTGCGCTGTAACAGATCTATCATTTTATAAAACCGAGTTAGAGGCCTGTCTGCATCAGCTGCCGACCAAACATCCGGCGAAAATTGCGGAAGTAAACAATAACAGCGATCGCTCGTATGCCATTTTGTGTTGTGTCCCTTTGTTCTTTATTAGGACCCCCATTAGCGCCCTAGTCTTCCTGGGGTCCTGACACAATATAAAACTACAAAACAGTTAAAATAGACTACATGAATCTTACACATTTCATATAATCATACAACCTTAAAGGAATAGGCCACCGTTTTTACATACTCCCCCACATGTCATATAGCTCCAAAAAAGCTCACGATAGAAGCTACCAAGCTCTTCCACGTGTTCCCTATTTAAATAAAGTTACGTGAAGTGTTTTCATGCGAAGTATATTTACACAGAAATGTAGCATGTCGATTTTATAAGCAGATAAAAAGGGGGACTATATTGTGAGGCGTAATGATACGAGGAGTAAAACGTCCGCGCAGTAACTCCTAAAGGTTATTGACGGAAGTGAGCGGGGGAAGTCGTAACTTTATTTAAATAGGGAACACGTGGAAGAGCTTGGTAGCTTCTATCGTGAGCTTTTTTGGAGCTATGTGACATGTGGGAGAGGCTGCGTATGTGTGAGCGCACGGACAAAGACCAGACGGGGATATATTAACTCGACTAAAGTGAGGTAAGAGCATATCTCAGTATGTAAAAACGGTGGCCTATTCCTTTAAATAGTGGAGATAAGTTCTCTTTATTTTATTTTATTTTATTGTATTTTATTGTATTTTATTGTATTTTATTTTATTGTATTGTATTGTATTGTATTGTATTGTATTGTATTTTATTTTATTTTATTTTATTTTATTTTATTTTATTTTATTTTATTTTATTTTATTTTATTTTATTTTATTTTTATTTTTATTTTTATTTATTTATTTATTTATTTATTTGTTTATTTATTTTTTTTACTTTTTTTTATTTTTTGTTTTTTTTCTTTTTATTTTTTTTTTATTTAATTTTTATTTATTTATTAATTATTACTATTGTTATTATATATATATATATATTTTTCATGTCTTTTAATTTAATTTAATTTTTTTCGGGGGAAAAAAAAAATTACAACTTTAAAGGACACATATAGGACATGGTGACTATGCTCACATGTACTGAGCTAACTGACCTTTTACCTTCAGCTTAAAGTGTGGTTTACTCTTAGTATTTCTGATATCAAAACGAAACGCGTTCCAGGCGTTTGCTCCTCTGTACAGAACCGTTCTTTTCATTGAGTCACTTTTGGGTCTGGGAACAACCACAGAGTTTGTCGTCACTTGGCGAGTCACAAATCTGAAAAAAGTGGGCTAATTGTCCATCACAACTTTTTGCGTAAACATGAGGAGACTGGCCTGTAGCCTGGCCTCAACCGTTAACCAAGACCGCCTCCTGTGCGCATCTCAAGGACATTTAGTTTGACTAGCTTTGTTTTGGTTTAACCTTTTTGTAAATAACCTTTTGTTTGGTTATTTTTGTCACTCCTTTTATTAAATTACAACTTTATTCATCCATTTTTACCTAGCAGTTAGCACTAAACCTAGTAACTGTTACACCATGAACATCCCTACTTGCTACAGCCGAATCCCCTTCCCGGAGACTGACTGACAGAACTTTAATGCCTTTAGCCCTTTTGAAACCCAGTGTTTATATATGTATTTCACCTGGCTTACATTAAATTGTATTAAAATCCTTTTAACCTGGTTTTATCATTGGCTACACCGGTGGTTCCCAACCTTTTTTGTACCACGTACGGCCTTGAGGCATTGATTTATACTCCGAGTACCCCCTAACTCAAAGATCCTGCCAAAATCTAAACAAAATAAGCAACTAAACATAGATTATTCAGTATTTAGTAGAGTGTTATATTCAAAACATAGTTAAAATACTCTCAAAGAATCATAATTAAACTTTTCTTTGAAACTAATATTGAAATTTTATTCACTTTCGCCTCCTTTTTAAATCTGAGGTCATTACAAGTACCCCAAGGGGTCCCCGTACCCCTGGTTGGGAAACACTGGGCTACACCACACCACAAAGTATCTCCAGAAATGTGAACCCGTGACACTAACTCACAAGGCAAATAAATAAAATCATAAAAGGACGTACAGTGGGAGGAATTTCTTACATTTCTGCCTAAATGTGGTCTGATATATTAAAACATTTACATTTTATCATATTTTTATTGGCCATTTTTTCCTCATTTTTTCCTCCTTTTTCCTCCCGCTGAATCGTAGAATAAACTGAATTGAAACTCTGTCGTACCAGAGGCTTTGAGCGTCTCCTGGCTGAACTGGTAGACGAGGTCGTAGCGCCCGCCCACCACGCCGGAGTCGAAGTAGTGCGTGCCGAAGCGGATGAAGATGTCGCGGTAGAGGGGGTAGTTGTACTGGAGGGGCAAGGCGTGGAGGAACTGCAGGAACGGCTGAGACAACACCAGGTCCGTGCCCTCGCGGAGGGAAAAGTTGGCCACCTTCAGGGTCTGGTGCACCCGGTAGAACCGCGAGCTCTGTGTGGGAGAGAGAGAAAACATCAACATCTCAGGACGTTCTTAGCCAAAGTATTTACACAATGAGCAAGGTTACTTCAAAATGATTTAGTTTCAAATAGACGTAAGAATACCGTAAATGCTTTAATATAGGCCGGGGCCTTTATTTACTCAAGGGCATCTAGGACCAGGCCTTTATTGGAACCAGGCCACAATTAGAGACAGGCCTTTATTTCTATTTGAGCAAAACGGACGACCAGGAAAACGAAGAAAAACGAGATTTGTGTCCATTTGCACCTAAAATATTAGGTTCATTTATTAATTAACATTTCAAACCCTCTCCCAGCGGCTGGAACATTGACGCCTTTTATTTTGTCGGGACAACAGGAAGTGTTTCGTTGCTGTTAGCGGAGCATTGACGTCAATGTCACTGCAGGTTTCGGTTTCGGTTTTACTGCGGACCGGATTATTTGTTGTTATCTTGTGTAAAAGGCGAGTTTAGAATGAGCGTTTGTGCTTGTGATCGATCATGAGAATTTTTTGTAATTTTTTATCACATTTTTTGTCATTTTTTGTCATTTTTTGTCATTTTTTGGTCATTTTTTGTCCCATTTTTGTCATGTTTTTGTCATTTTTTCGTAATTTTTTTTTATCAATTTTTTGTCATTTTTGATCAGTTTTATTCGTCAATTTTTTATCAATTTTTTGTCACCTTTTTGTAATTTTTTTGTCAATTTCTTGTGACATTTTTGCCACGTTTTCATAAAATTTTCGTCACTTTTTTGCCAATGTTTTCTAAATTTTTTGTCACATTTCCATCACAACCAGGAAAATGAAGAAAAACGAGATTTGTGTCCATTTGCACCTAAAATATTAGGTTTATTTATTAATGAACATTTCAAACCCTCTCCCAGCGGCTGGAACATTGACGCCTTTTATTTTGTCGGGACAACAGGAAGTGTTTCGTTTCTGTTAGCGGAGCTTTGACATCAGTGTCACTGCAGGTTTCTGTTTCGGTTTTACCGCGGGCCGGATTATTTGTCGTTATCTTGTGTAAAAGGCGAGTTTAGACGGAGCGTTTGTGTTCGTGATCGATCATGAGAATTTTTTGTCATTTTTTATCACATTTTTGTAATTTTTTATCAAATTTTTGGTCATTTTTTGTCATTTTTTTGTCATTTTTTGTCCCATTTTTGACATTTTCTTTGTCATTTTTGTCTTTTTTTTTGTCTTTTTTTTATCACATTTTTTGTCATTTTTTGTCACATTTTTGTAAAAAAAAATTGTCATTTTTTGTCACATTTTTGTAAAAAAAAAATTTCATTTTTTGTCACATTTTTATCCGTTTTTTTCGTAAATTTTTTATCCATTTTTTATCCATTTTTTATCCATTTTTTGTCACTTTTTTGTAATTTTTTTGTCAATTTCTTGTGACATTTTTGCCACGTTTTCATAAATTTTTCGTCCCTTTTTTGCCAATGTTTTCTAAATTTTTTGTCACATTTCCATCACGACCAGGAAAATGAAGAAAAACGAGATTTGTGTCCATTTGCACCTAAAATATTAGGTTAATTTATTAATTAACATTTCAAACCCTCTCCCAGCGGCTGGAACATCGACGCCTTTTATTTTGTCGGGACAACAGGAAGTGTTTCGTTGCTGTTAGCGGAGCTTTGACATCAATGTCACTGCAGGTTTCTGTTTCGTTTTTACCACGG
Organism: Gobius niger; assembly: GCF_951799975.1. NCBI lineage: Eukaryota > Metazoa > Chordata > Actinopteri > Gobiiformes > Gobiidae > Gobius > Gobius niger. The sequence goes on along the minus strand of NC_136873.1, from coordinate 5,533,876 downwards.
ACCGGATTATTTGTTGTTTTCTTGTGTAAAAGGCGAGTTTAGACGGAGCGTTTGTGTTTGTGATCGATCATGAGACTGACCCGAGAGAAGACGAGATGCTCGCGCTGATGGGAGGAGTTATTTTGAGGCGTGGGACTGACCTGCACACGGAGCAGCTGGAGGTGCTTTGAAGACGCGATGGAGACTTTATTAAAACCCTGGAGGGTCACACGACATTTGTTGCCCTGTTTCCAAACATCGTCACAGGAGGTTTGAAAAGTGGTTAAATCTGTGTCAAAGTTACGCTGGGATCAGCTCCTCCGCAGCGTCTCCATCGGCCCGGGTTCAGTTTGTTACTTCCTGCACATGAGTTTTCATTTACACCAGTATGAGACAAATTCCTAACATGGGGAATATTTCTACGGCTATAGTTTCTAATAAAAGCCCCGGCCTGTTTTAGAGACCGGCTTTAATTTGCCTCCGCCAGCCGCGAACCCGGCCACTGTCAGAGACCCGGCCGCTAATGGAATACAGGCCACTATTAGAGAATTTACGGTATAAATAAAGGCATATCTGGTGGAAATACTACTTGAGGTATAGTGCAAGAAACAGAAATGCATCATGCGCCTCAGTCGGCCTCTTTTTTTTGTAAGCGACGCCCTCAGGCCACAAGCTCTGACTCAGCAGCAGGTGTGCCGGTGCAAGATCGGGGCTCGCCTGGACCAAAGCTGTTGTTGCGCCAGGCCCTAAAGTCCAATTCAAAATACTCACGTCTGTACCAACCAATCAGCAGAAGACTATTGTGAATAGCAAGAGCCGTGGGAAGATGTTTTAGTTAGGGGGCGCTGAGGGACAAAATTTACCCCAAAAATACTTTTTTCTGTGCATAAATCCTATTTATTAACCTCTTAACTCCCGCCTGAACCGAGAGCATTTTCTCCAGTTCAGCTTTACCCAAATCCTGTAGGCCAGTGTAACGCCTCATTTGAAAGCTAAGATCTACAAAACTCATCTAAATGGATCTTTTTTCTCACGTCATCAGATTTTTTTCCATCTTTTTTTGGGGGGGGGTTTCAACTTATTTTTTGTCATTTTTTTGTCACATTTTTTTGTCACATTTTAGTCACATTTTTTGTCTTTTTTTGTTCTTTTTTTGTCTTTTTTTGTCTTTTTTTTGTCTTTTTTTGTCTTTTTCTTCTTCTTTGTTTGTCATTTTTTTGTCATTTTTTTGGTCCTTTTTTGGTCCTTTTTTGTCAGTTTTTGTCTTTTTTTTGTCATTTTTTGTCTTTTTTTTTTGTCTTTTTTTTTGGTCATTTTTTTGTCACATTTTAGTCACATTTTTTGTTATTTTTTTGTCTTTTGTCTTTTTTTGTCTTTTTTGTTATTTTTTTTGTCTTTTTTGTCTTTTTTTGTCTTTTTTTTGTCATTTTTTTGTCACATTTTTTGTCATTTTTTCCTTTTTTTTTTTATCTTTTTTTGTTGTCATTTTTTTGTCATTTTTTGTCAGTTTTTTTTTGTCATTTTTTTGTCATTTTTTCCGTCACTTTTTTGTCAATGTTTTCTCACTTTTTTGTCACATTTTTTGTTCTTTTTTTTTGCTTTTTTGTAATTTTTTTGTAATTTTTTCTTCTTTTTTTGTTATTTTTTTTGTCATTTTTTGTTCTTTTTTTTTGTCATTTTTTTGTCACATTTTTTGTCATTTTTTCTTCTTTTTTTGTCTTTTTTTGTCTTTTTTTGTCTTTTTTTTTGTCTTTTTTTGTCTTTTTCTTCTTCTTTTTTTGTCATTTTTTTGTCATTTTTTTGGTCCTTTTTTGGTCCTTTTTTGTCAGTTTTTGTCTTTTTTTTGTCATTTTTTGTCTTTTTTTTTTGTCATTTTTTTTTGGTCATTTTTTTGTCACATTTTAGTCACATTTTTTGTTATTTTTTTGTCTTTTGTCTTTTTTTTGTCTTTTTTGTTATTTTTTTGTCTTTTTTGTCTTTTTTTGTCTTTTTTTTGTCATTTTTTTGTCACATTTTTTGTCATTTTTTTCTTCTTTTTTTGTCTTTTTTTGTTGTCATTTTTTTGTCATTTTTTGTCAGTTTTTTTTTGTCATTTTTTTGTCATTTTTTCCGTCACTTTTTTGTCAATGTTTTCTCACTTTTTTGTCACATTTTTTGTTCTTTTTTTTTGCTTTTTTGTAATTTTTTTGTAATTTTTTCTTCTTTTTTTGTTATTTTTTTGTCATTTTTTGTTCTTTTTTTTTTGTCATTTTTTTGTCACATTTTTTGTCATTTTTTCTTCTTTTTTTGTCTTTGTCTTTTTTTGTCTTTTTTTGACTTTTTTTGTCATTTTTTCCGTCACTTTTTCGTCAATGTTTTCTCACTTTTTTGTCACATTTCCATCATTGTTTTCATCTCAGTTTTGTCGCTATTTTCACACCTTTTATCCCAGAAGCTTTTGGTTTGGGGTAAAGCTGGAGAAAATGTGCTCGGTCCAGGTGGGAGTTAAGGGGTTATTATTGCCTGCAGTTCACAAACTATCCACCAGGGGAGTGCTGCAGCGCCCTCAGCACCCTGGGTTCCCACGGCCTTGGTGAACAGACACAAATGCTCCCCTTTGTTGTGACGATGAGGGTCTCTGTACCTTGGTCTTGGACGACCGAAAGGCCTGTTTTTTGGCGCTGTTACTGGAGCTGGAGCTGCTGCCGAAGTAGAAGATGGGGAAGAAGAAGCCGCCCGTGTTCCCTCTGCCCGATGAAGTGCTCGGTATGGAGGATTGGAAGCTGTACGCCTCTGTTTTCAGGGGCTGAGGGTTGGCTGCATAGTCCTCCTCTCTTCCGGCCTAAAACAGCAGAATAAACATAGTGTCAATAACAAGTGTCAATATTTTAATACTATTGTTAGAATCAGAATCCTGAAAATCTGAAGAAGAAGAAGAATATGCAGATTCCAACAGGAGTCCCAAGTCAAGCGATTACCCAAGTGAGCTACCCCGCTAGCCAGTTGAGGGCCGGTCCCCAAACCCCCGGGCTGAAATGAGGTCCCGAGAGACTTCATGTAAACGTGTAAGAACAGGTCTTGCCAGGATTTCGAAGCTCTTGAAGTTGTGGGACATTCGGTGATACAGCAACGTGTCCGGAGGTCTGCGGATCTCGCAGTCCGGTCCCATGAAGGTGTTGTCCAAAACGTCCCCACGCGACGTCTCACCCAGGGCGTCCCACCTGGACACAGAACAGGAGGAGTGGGATGATACGAGTACATTTCTCTCCGCGGACATGGACAACACGGCCCCGGAGACGCACGTTTATGTGAAGGAACCAGTGTTTAAGCTGCTCGAGATGTTAGCATGCTACCGAATAGCATGCAGCTTCAACAGCTCAGCTCTGACCTCTCCAAGAGAAAGCCCTGAACCACATCGAGCCTTGGATACAACATGTGACAGAGGTCAGAGGTTAGAGCTGAGATGTTACTGTAGTATTTCCTCAGTGTTCATAGATGTGTTTATCGTGTTGAATCATTGTCATTAACAGTTGCTAACCGGTAGCATGCTAACGTCTGGAACAGCTTTACCGCTTAACTCCCACCTGAACGGATCCCATTTCATCCAGTTTGGCTTTAACCTAATCAAAAAGCTTCTTGGGAACAAAAGCACCAAAACAGCCACAAAAATGAGAAGAAAAACAAGGATGTAAACGCAACAAAAATGTGACAAAAATTCAACATAAAAGTGATAAAAAATTCAACAAAAATGTGTCAAAAATGTGACAAAAACTCAACCAAAAAGTGACAAAGACTCAACAAAAATGTGGCAAAAATTCAACAAAAATGTGATAAAAAATTCAACAAAAATGTGACAAAAACTCAACCAAAAAGTGACAAAAACTCAACCAAAAAGTGACAAAAACTCAACCAAAAAGTGACAAAAACTCAACCAAAAAGCGACAAAAATTCAACCAAAAAGTGATAAAAATTCAACCAAAAAGTGACAAAAATTCAACAAAAATGTGACAAAAACTCAACCAAAAAGTGACAAAAACTCAACAAAAAAGTGACAAAAACTCAACCAAAAAGTGACAAAAACTCAACCAAAAAGTGACAAAAACTCAACCAAAAAGTGACAAAAATTTAACAAAAATGTGGCAAAAATTCAACCAGAAAGTGATAAAAATTCAACAAAAATGTGACAAAAATGTGACAAAACCTCAACCAAAAAGTGATAAAAATTCAACCAAAATGTAACAAAAATGTGACAAAAATTCATCAAAAATTCAACCAAAAAGTGTCAAAAATTCAACAAAAAAAATGACAAAAACTCAACAAAAAATGCCAAAAATTCTACAGATGTGACAAAAATTCAACAAAAAAATGGCAAAAATTCAACCAAAAAGTGACAAAAATTCAACCAAAAAGTGACAAAAATTCTAAAAAAAAATGTGACAAAAACTCACCAAAAAGTGACAAAAACTCAACAAAAAAGTGACAAAAATTTAACAAAAATGTGGCAAAAATTCAACCAGAAAGTGATAAAAATTCAACAAAAATGTGACAAAAATGTGACAAAACCTCAACCAAAAAGTGATAAAAATTCAACAAAAATGTGACAAAAATGTGACAAAAATTCATCAAAAATTCAACCAAAAAGTGTCAAAAAAATTCAACAAAAAAAATGACAAAAACTCAACAAAAAATGCCAAAAATTCAACAGATGTGACAAAAATTCAACAAAAAAATGGCAAAAAATCAACAAAAATGTGACAAAAATTCAACAAAAATGTGACAAAAATAAAAAAAAAAAACATTAAAAAAAGTCACACACAAGGCCACAACGCGAGGAAAAAGATCAGTTTTGTGCTTTCAAATGAGGTGCTACACAGGCCTACATAACAGCCAAAGAGGACAGAATGCATTTGGTTTAGGCGGGTGGTAAGAGGTTAAACACTGACTCAGACTGAGACTCTGTTGACATGACAAACTTTGATGTACTCATTTAGTCTTCAGAGTGAAGCAGATCTTAAGTAAATCTCCGTCGAGCCAAAGCTAGCCAGACAGAGCTGCTACATCTGTGCCACAACAAGGACTGAACCGAGACTGTCACAGGAGTAGGACTAAACATACTGAAGCCCACTCACCCGTTAGCGATGAGGTCGGCTCCCGGGACAATCTTTAGGTTCTGGTGGGGGCACACGGAGGTGAAAGAGGTGCAGTCCCTCTCATCAGAGTTATCTCCGCAGTCGTCCTGACTGTTGCACCTCAGCGTGGGGGTGATACAGCGGCCTGAATGTGAGGGAAATCACAAAGTTACCGAGTACTTAGGGATTCAGTTTATTTTCGTGAAACTTCCTTCTGCGCCCGTGTCAGTGAGAGGCATATTTCAAGACATCCACTACATCCATTTTGAGAGAGCAATTGTATACAAGGCAGTTATTCTAATTTACTGCATTTACAGACCAACAGAAGGTTTGCTCATCATTGTAGTGTGATATAGACTGGTGCTATGTGACTGAAAAAAGCAGAATACCCCCTTTTTAATCAATTCACATACTGATAAGGGTTGTATTGTCTTGTCCGAGGTGTTGGTGTGTTGTCGCTGTCTCTTCCCCCCGCCCTAGACCCCACTTTGGAGCCATGAAGTCAGGAAACTAAGGGTGCACTACAAAAAGTAAATATCAAGCATTGGTTTAAATGACTTGAATTGAGCGAAATGTATCTCGTTTTGAGCGGTTTTCACTCATTTAGACACTTTTCCTGATCGGACCGAGTTTATTTTGCTTGTTTGAGGACATTTCAGACCAGTTCTAGGGTCTGAAATATCCCTAGAACTCGGGACATTTCAGATCAGTATAACTAGATCAGTATAAACATCTCAATTTGAGCATAATAATCCACATTTTAGTTGTTTTGACTAGTTAAGAAGTTGTTGGGCATTTGTCCTAGATTATTTCACTTGTTCTGAGATGTTTCTGACTCGTTTCGATACATTTCGTCCTTATTTCAGGTCATTTTCTTTGCCAATGGGGGAAGAAAATTGGTCTTGTCTCATTGGCAATTTTACTTTCTTATTTCAAGCGAGATTTACCCTAGAACTGGTCTGAACTGTCCTCAAACAAGCAAAGCAAACTTGGTCCGATCAGGAAAAGTGTCTAAATGAGTGAAAACCGCTCAAAACGAGAAACATTTCCTCAATTCAAGTCATTTAAGACAATGCTTGATATTTACTTTTTGTAGTGTACCAATGGACTCTGCACTTTGTGACAACTGAAATTGAAAATATAGTCGCAAAGCAGCGATTATCGGCCCTCATTGAACGCCCTGCCCAAAGCAGGTATTGCTACTGCCTTTATTGTTTTTTGAGGGTGTTAATTGTTGTCGATCAGTGCTTGGTCTTCCCCATAAAACGAGTTGAAGTCATATATCCTAGTGGCCAGCAGGTGGCAGCACCATGTAATACAAAAGTGCCCCTCCTTCCCCGTTTGCCCTCTCGCCCACGCTGTTCGACTGGGCTTTGCCTCAGGTTGTCTTCTAGTTGGCCAGTGTGTGTGCTAGCGTGTGTGGTAGCTTGTGTGTTAGCTTGTGTGTTAGCTTGTGTGTTAGCTTGTGTGTTAAAAAAAAAAAAAAAAAAAAAAAAGTTAGCTTGTGTGTTAGCTTGTGTGTTAGCTTGTGTGTTAGCTTGTGTGTTAAAAAAAAAGAAAGAAAGTTAGCTTGTGGGTTAGCTTGTGTGTTAGCGTGTGTGTTAGCGTGTGTGTTAGCTTGTGTGTTAAAAAAAATAATAAAAAATGTTAGCTTGTGTGTTAGCTTGTGTGTTGAAAAAAAAAAGTTAGCTTGTGTGTTAAAAAAAATAAAAATAAATTTTAGCTTGTGTGTTAGCTTGTGTGTTAAAAAAAAAAAAAAGTTAGCTTGTGTGTTAGCTTGTGTGTTAGCGTGTGTGTTAGCGTGTGTGCTAGCTTGTGTGTTAGCTTGTGTGTTAGCTTGTGTGTTAAAAAAAAAAATGTTAGCTTGTGTGTTAGCGTGTGTGTTTCCATTTGGTGCAGTGAGAAATGTGAATACTTTTACCGTTTTCACACTTGAACTTCTCCTTGCAGCTGAGTGCTGGCAGTTTGCACTCTTTGGCCGGATAGCAGGGCCGCTCCTCCACCAGCTCCTCGCTGCACGGGGCCCCTCCGAACTGAGCCGGGATTCGCACCGAGCGAGTTCGCAGCTGCGTGACGAAAAACACACCTCAGACCAGTGGAATAATGAAGACAGCAAATCCAATAACAAAACTGTTTCAGCCACAAGAAAGAAGGCTGGTGGATTCAGGGGGAAAACTATAGATACAGACGGCATCTCGTCATAGAAGGGGGCGTGGCTTTGCCGAGGGGGGAAATATACACAATTTTCACTCTTTTAGCAATTTATGGCAAAATATAAACTTATTTATCACATACAGATAAAGTCAAGTCTAAATCGGGTCCATATTGATGTTCATTCACAGCAGATTGTTCAGTAGAAGCGGAAAAACGGCAGTCGTAGCTAGCGTTAGCATTAGCTCGATGCTAGCATGAAGCATCATGTTAGCATTCTCCATTATTTATGTATTTATGGGCTGTTGCTCCTCTCCATGTCTCTGTGTCTTTATTGGGTAAAAAACTATATTCATAATTCAGCATTTGTTAAAGTAGTTTTTGAATAATTAGAAGTTTAATTTTTTCACCAAATTGTTTCCCCCTTAACTGTTTTCAAACATGACCATATATGGGCGATTCCAGAGATAGATACAGACGGCATCTCTGTTTTGTTTTTTGTTATTGGGATGTTTTTGTGTATTTATCTTACCTGATTATTTACAACAAAAACAACAATACTTAACCCTTCCTACTCTGGGTTTATAATTTTTAGATCTTGGCGTTTGGCGCTGATTTGAGCCCCGCCCACTCTGAGTCTCTGTGATCTGATTGGCTGCAGAGTTATACTGTAGGTCAGACACCGTGTCACAGTAACATGACGGTAAATAGTGAGGTCTCCATTTTCAGTAAAAAAAATCTGAGGCCTAATTGCTCTTCAGGCACAGACTGAGAAGTGAAGAAGGAAGTCATGGAGCTTCTGCTTTAGAACATTACACTTCTGCTGGATGTAACAATAAAAGATTGAAATTCAAGTTTTCCTTCGTAATAAGTGTGAAAATCCTGAATTTATATGATTAAAATATTACGTAAATATAAATGACTGTAGATATGGATATTTCTTCAACCTTTATAAGCATCAATTGTGTGATTTAAAAAAAAAAAAGTGTAATTACAATTTTCATTTCATGTTTTATTGACTGCATACTTCAGTCTCAGAATTGTCCACTTACAGCAGAAGTCTGAAGTTCTGTCTAAAACAGAATCTCCATGACTTCCTTCTTCACTTCTGTGTCTGAAGAGCAATGAGGCCTCAGCCTTTTGACTGGAAACAAAGAGCTCACTGTATTTAGCGTCATGTTACTGTCGCTCATGGTGTCTGACCCAAAGTCTCACTCTGAAGAAAGTCCATTCACATTTACACTGGGAAGGTTGGAAGGGCGCCCCCTTGTGTCCAAGTGCGTCCAAATGCCCGGACCATAACAGCGGGTCCTATACGGGATCAGGTATTTTAAGGGGTTAATGATGATGTTCGTGGCACTGACGTCGGTCCTAATCGTGTCCTAGCCCCACAGCATTACAAAGGCAGATTTTTCTCAGGTTCGAAGCTTGTACCTGTTTTTTGGCGCAGGGCGAGCACTCGGACCAGGCCGAATAGTCGGTGAGCTCACAGTTGATGGGGCAGGCCTTCTGGTTACAGGCCCCAGTCTCTGTGAGTTTACACAGCTGGTGACAGCTGTACTTCCAATAGTATTCGTCCGCCACGATCATCCTGACAGCACACATTAGGGGGCAAACAGAGAAAATAAAGTTTTATTTCAAATACAGAAAATGGATTTACTTTTTGGGTAAAAATTCAGTCGTACTAAAGGACAATACAACAGTTTTAACCTCTTACCACCCGCCTAAACCGACTGTCCTCTTTGGCTATAGGCCTGTGTAACAGCTCATTTGAAAGCTAAGACCCACAAAACTGATCTTTTTCCTGGCGTTGTTACTGTGTTGTGTCATGTTTTTTTTGGTCACATTTTTGCTGAGTTTTTGTCACTTTTTCTTGTTGTTTTGTCACTTTTTTGTTGAATTTTTGTTGAATTTTTTTTGAATTTTTGTCACATTTTTGTTGAATTTTTGTTGCATTTTTGTTGAATATTTGTTGCATTTTTGTTGAATATTTGTCACTTTTTGGTTGAGTTTTTGTCACATTTTTGTTGAATTTTTGTCATATTTTTGTTGAATTTTTGTCATATTTTTGGTTGAGTTTTTGTCACATTTTTGTTGAATTTTTGTTGAATTTTTGTTGAATTTTTGTTGAATTTTTGTTGAATTTTTGTTGAATTTTTGTTGAGTTTTTGTCACTTTTTTTATTGTTTTTGTCACATTTTTGTTGATTTTTTGTCACATTTTTGTTGAATTTTTGTCACATTTTTGTTGATTTTTTGTCACATTTTTGTTGATTTTTTGTCACATTTTTGTTGAATTTTTGTCACTTTTTGGTTGAGTTTTTGTCACATTTTTGTTGAATTTTTGTCACATTTTTATTTAATTTTTATCACATTTTTGTTTAATTTTTGTCACATTTTCGTTGCGTTTACATCCCTGTTTTCTTCTCATTTGTTGTGGCAGTTTTGGTGCTTCTTTCCCCAAAAACCTTTTTGATTAAGGTAAAGCCAAACTGGAGAAAATGGGATCCGTTCAGGTGGGAGTTAAGACGTTAATTAAAACTGACTGCAAGTTGTCACTGAAAGGTGCATCATGCATAAAAAGTTAATTTTGTGTGTCAAAGCTGCTTTATAATAAAATGTCCCCTGGGCTCACAAAACAAAACAAAAGATCTCACGCATTTGTCCACGAGATCTATCATCTATCGTCTACCCTATATTAAGAAACTGAGATTTTAGACATGTAACACCTGTCCTGGGACTACAGATGATTCGGCTAATCAACAGAAATGTTCATTAATATACGGGTTGTAAGCAGGGCGTGTGAAGTGGCTGACCTCTGGCGGGTGTGTGTGCCATAGTTGCAGGATCTGGAGCAGGCGGTCCACGGGCCCCAGTGGTACTTCTCACAGTAACAGGCCTGAGACAGTGAGAGGCAGACGCTCAGAGCCAGCAGGAGCAGCCAGGGTCCGCGGGAGGTCATCCTTGGGTCAGGGTTGCCACGGCGACGGGCAAAGGTCAGCACGATCCTACAGAACACAATCAAGTTTAAGCCTTTTACTGAGCACGATAAAGCAACATTGTGCTTTTAACCCTCTCTCTCTGTGAATTAATAGTTCTAGTTGTGTAATCTGAAAATTAAAAAAAAAATCAGGTGGTATAAACACAGTTACTGTAGTCTGTACTGTAGAAGCATCATGTTAGCATTCTCCTCTCCCTGTCTTTGTATCATTGTGTAGAAAACTATCAATAATTCTGCATTTGAATTATTGGAGAAAGTTAAGATTTTTCTCTTCTTTGTTTTCCACCTTAGCTGTTTCAAACATGACCATATATGGACGATTCTCGTCATAGAACGGGGCGTGGCTTCGCCGAGGGGGAAAATAGAAACACAATTTTCACTCTTTTTAGCCATTTTCTGGTGGAATATGAACTTATTTATCACATACAAATAAAGTCAAGTGTAAATCGGGCCCATATGGATATTTTCTCACAGCAGATTGTTCAGTAGAAGTGAAAAAACGGCAGTTGTAGCTAGCGCTAGCTAACCGTTAGCATTAGCCCACGATGCTAACATGTAGCATCATGTTAGCATTCTCCGTTATTCATGTATTTATGGGCTGTTGAACCACTTTGCTCCTCCCCATGTCTTTGTATCATTATTTAGTAGAAACTATATTCATAATGCAGCATTTGTTAAAGCAGTTTTTGAATAATTAGAGAAAATTTACATTTTTTCAAAATTGTTTTCCCCCTTAACTGTTTTTAAAAAATTACCATATATGGGCGATTCCAGAGATGCCGTCTGTATCTATATAGATACTCTGGAATCTCTGGAATCGCCCATATATGGTCATGTTTGAAAACAGTTAAGGGGGAAAACAATTTTGAGAAAAATCTAAACTTCCTCTAATTATTCAAAAACTACTTTAACAAACATTGAATTATCAATAAGGGTTTGGGTTAGTAGTTAATAGTTTCCACTAAATAAAGATACAAAGACATGGGGAGGAGCAAAGTGGTTCAACAGCCCATAAATACATAAGTAACGGAGAATGCTAACTTGATGCTACATGTTAGCATCGGGCTAATGCTAACGGTTAGCTAGCGCAAGCTACAACTGCCGTTTTTTCACTTCTACAAAACAATCTGCTGTGAATAAACATCCATATGGGCCCGATTTACACTTGACTTTATTTGTGTGTTATAAATAAGTTCATATTCCACCAGAAAATGGCTAAAAAGAGTGGAAAATTGTGTTTCCCAAAAGATTCTATTTTCCCCCTCAGCGAAGCCACGCCCCCTTCTATGACGAGATGCCGACTGTATCTATAGGCTCATTAGAACATTGTGATGTCACGTGAATTTGCGTGAATTTGACTGAAATCGTACTCGCTTTTCGCTCCACTTTAAAGGCACACTATCAGTTTTACAGTTTACTTTAGTTTATTTATTTATTTAAAAAGTCATAAAAATACTAATACAGAATAATACATTTCCCAAAAACAGCATTAAAATCAACACATACTTCATTCTTTCGAAAGCATTAATTTGCACAGTCTTGCATACACACCAAATACAGGACATTATGGGAACAAGTTTGTTTTAAAATTAGCCATTTTTTAGCCTGGTGTGAAAAAGTGTTAAAATGTACACATGTGGTCAGCTCTGTTGGCAACATATTCCACTGTAGAGTGTAAACAAAGCATAACAAATATCCTACTCAATGTGACACAAACAAAATGTACAGTGGCAGATCTTGTGCGCTAGAAAAATGAATTTCAACTGGACTTTTGTCATCTTATGTTATTTTATTATGAGAGTAGATTTACGTTTTTGTTAATACATGTATTTGATATTTGTGTTAAGGGGAGACACTACAGGCAAAACTCAATTTTTTCAGTTTTCAGGTTTTGGGCCAAATTGGTCTCTGAACATATAAGCTTTCACCCGGAAACAGAAAATATGACTAATCTTCGCAATAACATGTTTAAATATTGCGCTGATTCAATGTTCCCCCATAGACTTATATGGGAGAACGCAATTTCAAGGGCCTTTTTCTCAAAACACATTTTTCTGTCATTGTGGCGACACTATGTCCACGTCAGTCGGACCTAAAGACTTCACATTTTCCAGCCTTGGACTGAACAATATTTGGAAGATTTTTTCAGAGGGATTTTTTATTATCTAATCCCTAAGCCCCATTTATTGAGTTTTGAATGTCAAAAAATAAGGAGAAAATGTAATTCTGGATTTTTATCATTTTTTGTCAGATTTTTGTTATTTTTTTGTCAAATTTTTATCAAATTTTTGTCATTTTTTCTGGTCATTTTTTTCTCATATTTTTGTCAATTTCTTGTGACATTTTTGCCACATCAATTTTTCGTCACTTTTTTGTCAATGTTTTCTCACTTTTTTGTCATTTTTTGTAGCATTTTTTGTCACATTTTTGTCATTTTTTCGTGAGTTTTTTATCAATTTTTTGTCTTTTTTTGTCACATTTTTGTCACATTTTGTCACATTTTTGTCATTTTTTTGTCACATTTTTGTCAATGTTTTCTCACGTTACAAATTTTTCCACTAAACAACAGCTTATTTTAAAACTAAACAAGAAATCCTAAATCCCCTCAGAAAAAGTCTTGGTAACTCATTCATCAATAAAGTGAAACCATACATTTGAATGTAGCTCTATCCATTATTCAGATTTCGTCCCCAAAAAGATGGGAAATTTGGGGCATTTTTAGGCATAAAACACCTTGTTCTTATATGAAAAGATAAAATGACAGAAAACTTGCAATGTATTTTTTTCTCACATTTATGCCAGTGATCGACAGCAAAAGTTTCAAATTCATATCTCTAAATTTAAATTTTTTCCCTATTCACCTGCAGTGTCTCGCCTTAAATATACAACGAAGCGAGACTGCGTAAAACCACAACTCACTGCCTCCTGTCTTAATGTTCCTGTTATTCCGAAAACATCATCACTCAACATTGACACTCGTTTGGCTTCTGCCGCTATGCTACTGCCGTGCTGTGAACATCAGCACACGCCCCGCTGCCCACTGTCATCGGCGGTGGCGAAAAAGCGCGGTGTTAAAAAGCAGTTACTCACCCCTGTGCCGTGCAGGAGGTTCTTCTGTGCGCAGACCTCGGCTCTCCCCCCTCTTGTCCTTTCGTACTTTCTCTCTATCGCCACACAATCTTGCACAATAATCTCTGGTGGATGTGCTTTACGGGAAAGGTTCGGCTCATTTCTCCTGAAAAGGCCGACGCGAACCAGATGTTGGGCTGCGGGGGAGAAGGCGGCCGTGTTGGCTCGAGAATTCCACCCGAGATCCAAGACCGTGCTGTAAAGCCAATGATGATTATTGCGCAATCGTCGTTTATCATTGCACAAAATGGTGTCAGAGTACTACACCCGGTTGGATATAAAAATGTCCCTTTTTTCCTGCCATTACGCAGAACGCCGGCAGAGGACACACTTTTCCCTCTTATGCTGAGGTGACCAGAGCTGAATATCATTTGGTTTATTTAAATCATATTGGTTACGCTTTAGAATACAGCCCGTGAATTCCAGGTGTAAGTGCGGATAACAGGAAAGTAAATACATATGTAAGTACAGGTACCCTTTCAACTTGTAACAGGGGGAACAATGTGTAACAAGGAAGTACAAAGCGTAACAAGGGGCAACAATGTGTAACAAGGAAGTACAAAGCGTAACAAGGGGGAACAATGTCTAAAAAGGAAGGACAAAGTGTAACAAGGGGGAACTCTGTTAAACTTTGTACTTCCTTGCAGCAGGCAATCCCGAAGCCAATTACAGAGGCTAAGAGAAGTACTGTCAGAAAGTCTCCTAGAAGATGTGAATGCAGCTCTGAGAGCAATTCCTACATCAACCATCACTGAAACCAATGAGCTGATATACTCCACAGCAGCAGTGATCCTAGAGACGCTTGGCTGTCGTAAGAGCAACCATGAGATGAAATACCCACCATGGAAAAGAAGGCTGGAGGATAACATCAAGGCAGCACGGAGGGAAGTGAGTCAATTGACAGAGGCCTTGAAAGGTGCAATGAAAAAGCAAGTACCCAAAAGGTACAGCCAGATGCCCATACCTGAAGCATTGGAAACTGCCAAACAAAGGCTCCAAGCCTTGGCCAGCCGTCTAAAGAGATACACGAGAGACAACGAAGCCAGACGAGTAAATCGTCTGTTCGCAACTCAACCAGCGAAAGTGTACGCTCAGTGGCAGGGTAACAATAACAGAGCAGACCCACCAAGGCTGGAAACTGAACAGTACTGGAAAGGCATATGGGAGAAGGAGGCAGCACACAACAGTGATGCACAGTGGCTGGTGGCTCTGAGAGAGGACCACAGCAACCTCCCTGAACAGAATCCAGTTACCATCACAGTGGCAGACGTCCAAGAAAGAGCTTCAGGTATGAAAAACTGGACAGCACCAGGCCCTGACATGATACACGCCTACTGGCTTAAGAAACTCACGGCTCTCCATGAGCGCTTGGCAGCACAAATGAACCAGCTGCTGTGGGATGGGAATCACCCTGAATGGTTAACCGAAGGGCGCACAATCCTGATCCTGAAGGATCCCTCAAAGGGTACAGTCCCATCCAACTATCGGCCAATAACCTGCCTCTCCACAACGTGGAAGCTCATGTCCGGCACCATAGCGGCTAAGATAAGTAAGCACATGGATCAATACATGAGCACAGCTCAGAAGGGAATCGGTAAAGATACCAGAGGTGCCAAACACCAGCTCCTGGTAGACAGAACAGTCGCTCGAGACTGCAGAACCCAACACACTAACCTGAGCACTGCCTGGATTGATTACAAGAAAGCCTACGACTCAATGCCACATACTTGGATCATTGAATGCCTGGAGCTATACAACATCAACAGGACTCTAAGAGCCTTCATTGCAAACTCAATGAGGTTGTGGAAAACCACCCTTGAAGCCAATGGCGAGCCACTTGCACAAGTCTCCATCAAATGTGGCATATTCCAAGGAGACGCCCTGTCCCCACTGCTGTTCTGCATAGGTCTGAACCCCCTCAGCCAAATAATCAACAAGACTGGCTATGGATACCGACTCAGGAACGGGGCCACCATCAGTCACCTCCTCTACATGGATGACATCAAGCTGTACGCTAAGAATGAGCGAGACATCGACTCACTGATCCCCGGGCAATAAACAGCTACGCCCTACCAGTAATCAGATACCCTGCAGGAATAATAAGCTGCCAAAGGATGAGATACAGACCACAGATGTTAAGACGCGAAAGCTCCTAACCATGCACGGAGGGTTCCACCCCAAATCCGGCACTCTGAGACTGTACGCTAGCCGTAAGGAAGGAGGCCGAGGACTAGTGAGTGTGAGAGCCACTATCCAGGATGAAACATCCAAGATCCATAAGTACATCAAGGACAAGGCTCCGACAGATGACGTGCTCAGTGAATGTCTCAGACAATGGGGAACAGAAGATGAGGTGCTGTAGGTCCCGTCATGGGAGGACAAGCCCCTACACGGCATGTACCACCGAAACATAACTGAAGTGGCGGATATACAGAAATCCTACCAATGTCTAGACAGAGCCGGACTAAAGGACAGCACAGAGGCTCATCATGGCTGCACAGGAGCAGGCCTTGCGCACCAGAGCAATAGAGGCCCAGATCTACCACACCAGACAAGACCCCAGGTGTAGACTGTGCAAAGAGGCCAATGAGACAGTCCAGCTTTACAGAACTGCAGGGTGTAAGAACATAACTGCAGGTGTAAGAACATAACTGCAGGTGTAAGAACATAACTGCAGGTGTAAGAACATAACTGCAGGGTGTAAGAACATAACTGCAGGGTGTAAGAACATAACTGCAGGTGTAAGAACATAACTGCAGGGTGTAAGAACATAACTGCAGGTGTAAGAACATAACTGCAGGTGTAAGAACATAACTGCAGGGTGTAAGAACATAACTGCAGGGTGTAAGAACATAACTGCAGGGTGTAAGAACATAACTGCAGGTGTAAGAACATAACTGCAGGGTGTAAGAACATAACTGCAGGTGTAAGAACATAACTGCAGGTGTAAGAACATAACTGCAGGTGTAAGAACATAACTGCAGGGTGTAAGAACATAACTGCAGGGTGTAAGAACATAACTGCAGGTGTAAGAACATAACTGCAGGGTGTAAGAACATAACTGCAGGGTGTAAGAACATAACTGCAGGGTGTAAGAACATAACTGCAGGGTGTAAGAACATAACTGCAGGGTGTAAGAACATAACTGCAGGGTGTAAGAACATAACTGCAGGTGTAAGAACATAACTGCAGGTGTAAGAACATAACTGCAGGTGTAAGAACATAACTGCAGGTGTAAGAACATAACTGCAGGGTGTAAGAACATAACTGCAGGGTGTAAGAACATAACTGCAGGGTGTAAGAACATAACTGCAGGTGTAAGAACATAACTGCAGGTGTAAGAACATAACTGCAGGGTGTAAGAACATAACTGCAGGGTGTAAGAACATAACTGCAGGGTGTAAGAACATAACTGCAGGTGTAAGAACATAACTGCAGGGTGTAAGAACATAACTGCAGGTGTAAGAACATAACTGCAGGGTGTAAGAACATAACTGCAGGGTGTAAGAACATAACTGCAGGGTGTAAGAACATAACTGCAGGTGTAAGAACATAACTGCAGGGTGTAAGAACATAACTGCAGGGTGTAAGAACATAACTGCAGGTGTAAGAACATAACTGCAGGGTGTAAGAACATAACTGCAGGTGTAAGAACATAACTGCAGGTGTAAGATGCTGGCAGGGAAAGCTTACATGGAGCGCCATAACCAAGTGGCTGGTATAGTGTACAGGAACATCTGTGCAGAGTATGGGCTGGAAACCCCAAGGTCAAAGTGGGAAACACCTCCAAAGGTGGTAGAGAATGACCGAGCCAAGATCCTGTGGGACGTCCAGATACAGACGGACTAAATGGTAATGAACCAACCGGACATTGTGGTGGTGACAAAGAGCAGAGGAGCCGCTGTGATCGACATAGCAATACCAAGCGACTTCAACATCAGGAAAAAGGAACATGAGAAACTAGAGAAATCCCAGGGGCTCAGAGAAGAGCTGGAGAAAACCTGGAGGGTGAAGGCATCAGTGGTGCCCGTGGTCGTTGGGGCACTCGGGGCAGTGACCCCCAAACTGGAGGAGTGGCTCCAGCAGATCCCAGGAAATACATCAGACATCTCGTATCTATATATCTATCTATCTATATCTATCTATATATCTATATATGTATCTATATATATGCAGCATATATATTTATATAGCTCCTGCAGATGTCAATCACATTTTTTTTTTAGCAATTTTGAATAAATTCAATGGAAATACATTTTAAATAAATAAACAGATAACACCAAAAACAAAACAAATGTGAAAAAATGAATGTAATGTGCACAAATGTACGGGGACTGTGCACTCCCGGTGACTCCCCCCATTCTGACCTTTGCCCCTCTGAAGCTCTCTGCACGGCCCTGGACCTGGAAAAAACACAAATGAATTCACTCTAATGCGCTGCGGGACACCAGGAGGAACTCGGAGTAGAGCTGCTGATCCTTCAATTCAAGAGGAGCAAGAGGTGTCTCGGGCAAATGTTCCTCCTGGTCGCCTCCCTCAGGAGCTAAAATTCAATTGTAAGTGGAATGTATTTTCTGCCACCCCAATAAATGATCTATAGTCAATATCAAGTAACTTTTCTCTGATTCTCAGGAGGCGACTGGACCAGTGAACGGCTCTGTTTTTCACTCTTCTTTCTCTTGCATGTTATAATGATCCTCAAATCAGTGTCATAGAATCTATCATGAGCCTGAGACAAATGTCTGTGCTGATTGCACGGTGAATGTGAATGACCTCTCCATCTTCTCTCTCCTCCTCTTGCTTTTCTCCCTCTCTCTCTCTCTCTCCTCCTCTTGCTTTTCTCCCTCGCTCTCTCTCTCTCCCTTTTCCTTTCTCCCTCGCTCTCTCTCTCTCCTCTTTCCTTTCTCCCTCCCTCTCTCTCTCTCTCCTCCTCCTCTTGCTTTTCTCCCTCTCTCTCTCTCTCTCCTCCTCTTGCTTTTCTCTCTCTCTCTCTCTCTCTCTCTCTCTCTCTCTCCTCTTGCTTTTCTCCCTCTCTCTCCCTCTCTCTCTCCTCCTCTTGCTTTTCTCCCTCTCTCTCCCTCTCTCTCTCCTCCTCTTGCTTTTCTCCCTCTCTCTCTCTCTCTCCCCTTTCCTTTCTCCCTCGCTCTCTCTCTCTCCTCTTTCCTTTCTCCCTCCCTCTCTCTCTCTCTCCTCCTCTTGCTTTTCTCCCTCTCTCTCTCTCTCTCCTCCTCTTGCTTTTCTCCCTCTCTCTCTCTCTCTCCTCTTTCCTTTCTCCCTCGCTCTCTCTCTCTCCTCTTTCCTTTCTCCCTCCCTCTCTCTCTCTCTCCTCCTCTTGCTTTTCTCTCTCTCTCTCTCTCTCTCTCCTCCTCTTGCTTTTCTCTCTCTCTCTCTCTCTCTCCTCCTCTTGCTCGTCTCCCTCTCTCTCTCTCTCTCTCCTCCTCTTGCTCTTCTCTCTCTCTCTCTCTCTCTCTCCTCCTCTTGCTTTTCTCTCTCTCTCTCTCTCTCTCCTCCTCTTGCTCTTCTCCCTCTCTCTCTCTCTCTCTCCTCCTCTTGCTCTTCTCTCTCTCTCTCTCTCTCTCCTCCTCTTGCTCTTCTCTCTCTCTCTCTCTCTCCTCCTCTTGCTCTTCTCCCTCTCTCTCTCTCTCTCCCCTCCTCTTGCTCTTCTCTCTCCCTCTCTCTCTCTCCTCCTCTTGCTCTTCTCTCTCTCTCTCTCTCTCTCTCTCTCTCCCCTCTTGCTTTTCTCTCTCTCTCTCTCTCTCTGTCTCTCTCTCTCCTCCTCTTGCTTTTCTCCCTCTCTCCCTCCCTCTCTCTCTCTCTCTCCCTCTCTCTCTCTCCTCCTCTTGCTCTTCTCTTCTCCTCTCATGTGAGGACAGTGCTGATGTCATGTGGGACGGACTCTTAGATGTTTATAAAGCAGCCCAGTGCCCCTCTGTCCCACTCTGCCAGCGCTCCTGCACACAGCATGTTGCCTAACGCCACCTGGTGGCCAGAGCCCGACGGGGGAGACCTGTGGTATCAGCTGGTGTTGTCTGTGCTGCTGGGAGCCCTGATCCTCTGTGCGCTCATCGGAAACGCCTGCGTGGTGGCCGCCATCGTGCTGGAGCGCTCCCTACAGACCGTGGCTAACTTCCTGGTGGGCTCTCTGGCCGTCACTGACCTCATGGTGTCCGTTTTGGTGCTGCCCATGGCGGCTCTGTACCAGGTGCTGGACCGCTGGACTCTGGGGGCCATCGCCTGCCACGTGTTTGTGTCCCTGGACGTGCTGTGCTGCACCTCCTCCATCCTGCACTTAAGCGCTATTGCCCTGGACCGCTACTGGGCCATAGTCACGCCCCTGCACCCCCTGCGCCGGACCCCGCGCCGCACCGCCGCCCTCATCACTGCCACCTGGCTGGTGAGCTTCCTCGTCTCCGTCCCCCCCATGCTGGTCATGCGCAGTCAGCCGCGGAGCTTGGCCCACGACCGAGCGAACCCGCGCCAGTGCCGCATCTGGCAGGACCCCTGGTACACGGTGTACTCCACCTTCGGGGCGTTCTACATCCCCCTGGCCCTCATGCTGGTGCTGTACGGGCGCATATTCAAGGCGGCCCGCTTCCGCATCCGCCGGAACGGTCGCAGAAAGGAGCGGAAGCCGGGCCCGCGCTCCACCCCCGGCCTGCTGCAGTCGCACTGCTGCAACCGCGTGGAGCCGCTCGACGGCGAGGCGCCCCCCGCCGACGAGGAGCGCGTGGACATCGTGGACGTGGCGGGCTCCAGGCACCGCCCCAGCCCGCTGTTCCAGCCCCGCAGCCACAGCAGCGACGCCAAGAGGAAGCTGGCCCTGGCCCGGGAGAGGAAGGCGGTGAAGACCTTGGGGATCATCATCGGCACCTTCATCCTGTGCTGGCTGCCGTTCTTCATCGTGGCCCTGGTCATGCCCTTCTGCCGGCGCTGCTCCATGCCCCGCGGGCTCCAGGACGTCATCAACTGGCTGGGCTACTCCAACTCCGTGCTCAACCCGCTCATCTACGCCTTCTGCAACAAGGACTTCCGACGCGCCTTCAGCAAGATCCTGCACTGCCGCTACTGCACGCCCTGAGACTGAGAACGGACAACCTAAGACATCCAAACAAAGCAGGACAGCTTTCCACTACAGGAACCTCAAACTGTGTCGAGTGAAATGGTTTTGATTTGTTTTGAGAAAGTGGTTGTAAATACTTTTTTTTATTTTGTCTTGAAATAAATGTGTGAACAAACTCGCGTGCTGTCTGATTCCTTTAAGGAAACAACACAGACTCTTTGGACCTGGGTCTAGCCAAACAAGGGATGCATTGATTTCCATTCCTGGGGTCATGATCCAGTGGTGTCTTCATTTTTGTATAGGGTACGCTGGGATTTGTTTTGTCGGCTGTCAGACCGGGAGTTGGGGGGTATTAATATTAATTACATCAGTGGTTCCAAACAGGGCGCCTGGGATTGCAGGGGGGGACCAGAGCTTTGTCTGGTCAGAGGGTCTTCAAGGAAAAAAGGTTGGGAACCACTGAATTACATGATAATTCACCTGTATGTGCTACGTAAGGGATAATGTATAGAACGCTGGTCATTATCGGGAAAATAAGCACCGACAGGACGAACCAGACTTGTTTCGCCCTGAAGGTGCTTATTTTCCCGCTTATTATTCGGCCATTTTCCAACTGAACACACACAATATAAACTTCGTACACTTTTATGAAGGTCGAAAGGTTCATTTAATAACTTCCGCGACAAATAGTTCCCAAAAGTTTGCGCGTTGCTCTGCGACGTTTTGCTAGGATAGAACAATGGCCGCTGGCTGCCCTGCTTTTTGACCACAAACGTGGGGGCCGCCATTGCTCCGCCGTTGCTGCAGTACCTCCATATCGCCGCTAGGCCCCCATTGAAAAGCATTGGACTTTAGACACGTTAAAAACTACTTTAAAGCCTGGTTTCAATGTTTTCAACACTAGACTAGGCTAGATATTCCTCCTGAGAAAACGCTGGGTTAGTCACAATATATGAAACCAGGCTGGTTTTCGTAATATGAATTTTTGAAATCTGGTACTTAATGAGGGTCGGACTGTTAGCATTGGAGCAGCGCGAGCTACACGTCACGCAAGGGCCGAGTCTACGGTGAAAATCCCGCCCGTATGACCTTTTTAGGAACATGCTTCGTCAGAGCTGGGGAGGCGGAGTCTGTAAATCCGCCAAGAATTGCCCCACGGCTGTGGTCATTCTGGTAAACGGGGAGGAGTGAGCAGAAGACGTCCATTATTTTCTACAGTCTATGGGATAGAAGCAGCAAGGCTAGCAGCTAGCCTAGCTACTTGAAGGTGCAGTTGGAGGAATGGTGGTGAATCTCTGGGTAAGTTGAAAGTCAGACTCACGCTAACTTCACGAGCGATTCCCCGACTTCTCTCTCAGTGACGGGACAGAGATAGTGTCGCTACTACGTACACGCGGAGTGATGTGAAAGCACCAACTCCGTTGCCATTGGCAGCGTCATTATTTTTCTCAGAGGTCCTTTATCAGAAAATAATGACCGGTAGAACGTTGGGAAATCCCATTCACATCAACGGAGCTTCTACTTACGTTGTGAAGAGTCTTATAAATAATAAAAGATGATAATAGATGCAGTTATAAATTGAGCACCTGGGTCTGAGATTGGTGCAAAGTAAGTATATTAAATAATATTTTTCTGAAGTCTCTCCCTACAATAAGCAGAATCCTCGGACCTGAACCAGGTCCAATCAGGAGAGAAGAGGAAGGAGCTTGAGTTTGTTCTCGCTCTCCTCCTTTTGCAAACTCGGAGTAACTTTCTGGTCCAATCACTTTGCAATCTTACAGACTAGCACTTTAATATACAGTAATGAATTGTATTTTTGTGTAATGGGCCGGTTTTCTTTCAGGGGTCTCTTGATTCCCCTCTCAGTGGGCAAGTTGTGTAAAAAAAAAAGTAATATATCGTATAATATTAGTTATAGAGATGGGGAAATTGTGAAAAAAGTTGCCAGGAAACAAAAGTGGTTTCCCTCAGCTGTAGTTTCCTCGCTTGATCTCATCCCTGACAGACCCGCCAGTGGCGTCAGAGGTGGTTTCCATGGACACCAAAGGCCGCGGTTTCCGATGATCAAAGCTCCGACCGACGAGAGTGGCCCCAACAATGGACGCTGTTGATCACACCTGTACATGTAGCCGGGGCTATAGGCGATGTGGGGGGGGAATCCAAATATCATTTTGTTAATGTTTCAACATAGTGGTACACTGTGGACCACAAACATTAAAGGATCTGTATCATGCTATTTTAGCCAGTCCAAAGTTAAGTATAGGCATTTATATGATATATTGTACCTCTACCACTATGGAGCACTCATTTTTGAGTGCTCCATAGTGGTAGAGGTGTTTTCTGGAGGTATTTTTCAAACCTGGAAGACAAAACGCTTCGATTCAGTTAACTCCGCCCCCTCTCTCCGCACATACTTTACTGTAATATAAATAAACAGCAATAAGTGAAATTGCTTCACAATGCAGTTATACGGAGTTGACATCTGCAACACAGCTTCATAAATGGCTGACACACACAAGCTAATATGCTAACACACAAGCTAATATGCTAACACACACGCTAATATGCTAACACACAAGCTAATATGCTAACACACACATGCTAATATGCTAACACACAAGCTAATATGCTAACACACAAGCTAATATGGTAACACACAAGCTAATATGCTAACACACAAGCTAATATGCTAACACACAAGCTAATATGCTAACACACACATGCTAATATGCTAACACACAAGCTAATATGGTAACACACAAGCTAATATGGTAACACACAAGCTAATATGCTAACACACACATGCTAATATGCTAACACACAAGCTAATATGCTAACACACAAGCTAATATGCTAACACACAAGCTAATATGCCAGCACACAAGCTAATATGCTAACACACAAGCTAATATGCTAACACACAAGCTAATATGCTAACACACACATGCTAATATGCTAACACACAAGCTAATATGCTAACACACACATGCTAATATGCTAACACACAAGCTAATATGCTAACACACACATGCTAATATGCTAACACACAAGCTAATATGCTAACACACACATGCTAATATGCTAACACACAAGCTAATATGCTAACACACACATGCTAATATGCTAACACACAAGCTAATATGCTAACACACAAGCTAACCCGTGTTTGGATTGACTCACCCTCTGGTCCATCGCTGTTTACATTATGGGACTCGCGTTGGTTATAAAAGTTAATAAATAATAAATTTGGTTGGCAAAGAGTGAGATAGCACCACACACTCTATCTATCTATCTATCTATCTATCTATCTATCTATCTATCTATCTATCTATCTATCTATCTATCTATCTATCTATCTATCTATCTATCTATCATGGATTTGACTTGAGACTTGCATTTAGTGACATATTCCCACCTCTGGTTAATGTTGTAAGAGGCAAAAATCATTCATGGACTTTTAGAAGAGACCAGTTCCTTTAACCCCTTAACTCCCACCTGAACTGAGCACATTTTCTCCAGTTTGGCTTTAACACCAGTCCAAAAGCTTCTGGAAAAAAGGTGTGAAAATAGCAACAAAACTGAGACGAAAACAATGATGGAAATGTGACCAAAAAGTGAGAAAACGTTGACAAAAAAAGTGATGAGAAATTGATGAAAAAGTGGCAAAATTGTCACAAGAAATTGACAAAAAATGTACGAAAAAATTACAAAAAAGTGACAAAAAATTTTACAAAAAATTGACGGAAAAAATGACAAAAAAATGACAAAAAATGGATTAAAAAAAATGGATGAAAAAATGATAAAAAATTGACGAAAAATGGACGAAAAATGACAAAAATGTGACGAAAAATATGACTAAAAAATGACAAAAATATGACTAAAAAATGACAAAAAATTGATTTAAAAAAATGGACGAAAAAATGACAAAAATGAGAAAATGTTACAAAAAAACCCTATAAAAATATGATAAAAATTTGACAAAAAAATGTGACAAAAAAATGAGAAAAAATGACAAAAAATGACAAAAAATTGATTTAAAAAAATGGACGAAAAATGACAAAAATATGACCAAAAAAATGACAATAAAATGATTTAACAAAATGGATGAAAAAATGACAAAAATGTGACAAAATGTTACAAAAAAACTATAAAATATGATAAAGATTTGACAAAAAAATGACAAAAAATGACAAAAATGACAAAAATATGACAAAAAATTGATTTAAAAAAAATGGACGAAAAAATGACAAAAATGAGAAAATGTTACAAAAAAAACCTATAAAAATATGATAAAAATTTGACAAAAAGTGACAAAAAAATGACGAAAAAATGACAAAAATGTGACAAAAAATTGATTAAAAAAATGGACGAAAAAATGACAAAAATAAGAAAATGTTACTAAAAAAAACTATAAAAATATAATAAAAATTTGACAAAAAAATGACAAAAAAATGACAAAAAATGACACACAAAAAAAAGACAAAGAAATGATGGGGAAAAAATCGTGAGTAAAAAGACCCTTTCGGCTCAGGCGGGAGTTTTGGTTAAGTGTTCTGTGTCAACATGTTTGGTTGATTAAAAAAAAAAGATACAAACATAAATAATTCACAAGAAATTCTATTCAAACAGTCAGATTTATCACTAATCAAAAAGGCAGACACAAACATTACTGCAACCGTATATGCTGAAATTCTGAAGTAAAGTTAAGATCATTTTAAATCTTCAAACGTAAGAACTGCATGAATTACAAAAAAAAATATCTTTCCTGACAAAACTCCCAGAAGCCCTCACAGCGCGGAGTGCTCGAACAGGATGACCCGTGATTGGCTGGAGAGACTGGACACGCGGGACGGTCGAAACACCCCGATGCGAGAGTACAAGTCTGCGTCGGAGCACGCGCCCCAGGACAGGTGGGGGCTGGGGGGCGTGGCCTGGCTGACGGGCGGGGGGGGGAGGAAGATGGAGGGTGTGGGGATGAAGAGGGGCGCGGCCTGTTCGGGGGGGAGGCGCGTCACTGGGGGCGGAGGCACTGGGGGCAGAGCGGCGACCACCACGGCCGGGGGGGCCAGGGCGGGGCCGGGGCAGGCTTTGGTGCCAGTCTGAGCCTCGTCTTCGTACAGGGGCAGGTGGCGCAGCCTGTAGGTGGCGCTGTGGTAGAAGCCGTAGTACTCCAACGCGTGCCTCGCTCTCGCCATCTTCAGTCTAGAAACAAGACAGAAATACTACCGTAAATTCTCTAATACTGGCCTGTATTCCATTAGAGGCCGGGTCTCTGACAGAGGCCGGGTTCGCGGCTGTCGGAGGCAAATTAAAGCCGGTAGAAATATTCCCCATGTTAGGAATTTGTCTCATACTCATTTAAATGAAAACTCACGTGCAGGAAGTAACAAACTGAACCCGGGCCGAGGGGGACGCTGCGGAGGAGCTGATCCGAGCGTAACTTTGACACAGATTTAGCCACTTTTCAAACCTCCTGTGACGATATTTGGAAACAGGGGGAGAGTTGTGTGACCCTTAATAAAGTCTCCATTGCGTCTTCAAAGCACGTCCAGCTGCTCCGTGTGCAGGTCAGTCCCACGCCTCAAAATAACTCCTCCCATCAGCGCGAGCGTCTCGTCTTCTCTCGGGTCAGTCTCATGATCGATCACAAACACAAACGCTCCGTCTAAACTCGCCTTTTACACGAGATAACAACAAATAATCCGGTCCGCGGTAAAAACGAAACAGAAACCTGCAGTGACACTGATGTCAAAGCTCCGCTAACAGCAACGAAACACTTCCTGTTGTCCCGACAAAATAAAAGGCGTCAATGTTCCAGCCGCTGGGAGAGGGTTTGAAATGTTCATTAATAAATGAACCTAATATTTTAGGTGCAAATGGAACAAATCTCGTTTTTCTTCATTTTCCTGGTCGTCCGTTTTGCTCAAATAGAAATAAAGGCCTGTCTCTAATTGTGGCCTGGTTCCAATAAAGGCCTGGTCCCAGATGCCCTTGAGTAAATAAAGGCCCCGGCTGATATTAGAGCATTTACGGTATATATGTTTGATGTGTCACTTCCATGACCATTATATGACAGGAATAGACAAACTTTGTGACAGTGTGAAGAAAACAGGCTGTGATTCCAGTTCATCACAACACTGAGTACCAACACTAAACACTCAGAACCTGCGGAATGTCACCATGTAACAAAAAATCTACAAAAATGTGACAAAAATGTGACAAAAATTCAACAAAAATTCAACAAAAAATGACAAAAATTCAATAAAAATGTGACAAAAAAGAATTTAAAAAAAAAACATAAAAAAGGTGACCCAACATAGCAGCAACGCAAGGAAAAAGATCAGTTTTGTGGGTCTTAGCTTTCAAATGCGTTGTTACACAGGCCTATATAATAGCCAAAGTGGATAGAATGCATTTGGTTTTGGCGGGTGGTAAGAGCTTAACTTCTCATTTTATAAAAGAAAGTATTGAAAGTATCGATACGTTGATAAAGTATCAACACTTGCTCCTCAAATAATGCAGAAACTGCTCCGTGTCCTGGTTCCGACCTGTGGCGCAGCTGCAGCAGTCTGTAGAGCAGGAGGAGGACGGCCACTCCGGCCAGCGTCACCAGCAGGACAGCCAGCCTCATGTTCCCGTCGGGCCCCTCTCTCCCGGGGCAGGGCGAAGGGGGCGGGCGGGACGCGGTCCTCACAGCAGGCTGGACGGGACACTTGAATAAAAAAACACCCATACAGTCGGCATCTTTGGAACTGCCCTTAAAAATCCCTTCAAATCCCAGCACCTGTGTAAGCCTCTGTTCTAAGCTCAATGGCTGAAGTCTTGAGGTTCTGAGCTTTCAAACTGTCCTCAATTTGCAGCTTGAGAAAAAGCACCTTACATACCTCCATCACTGTGGTCTGCTCGAATGTCGATCCGGCTTCTCACATGTCAGACCCTGTAAAAAACACAAGCTTCAAATTATTCTTCAGTGAGTTTAGCCTCTTACCACCCGCCAAAACCAAATGCATTCTGTCCTCTTTGCCATTGTCCTCACTTTTTATTTCCCTGATGTGTTTTTGTCACTTTTTTATGGTACTTTTGTTACTTTTTGTTGGATTATTGTCACTTTTTTGCTGGATTTTTGTCACTTTTTTGCTGAATTTTTGTCTTTTTTTGTTGGATTTTTGTCACTTTTTTGCTGAATTTTTGTCTTTTTTTTGCTGAATTTTTGTCACTTTTGCTGATTTTTTGTCACTTTTTTGCTGGATTTTTGGGCTTTTTTTGCTGGATTTTTGTCACTTTTTTGCTGGATTTTTGTCACTTTTTTGCTGGATTTTTGTCACTTTTTTGCAGAATTTTTGTCACTTTTTTGCTGGATTTTTGTCATTTTTTTGCTGGATTTTTGTCACTTATTTGCTGTTTTTTTGTCTTTTTTTGCTGGATTTTTGTCATTTTTTTGCTGTTTTTTGTCATTTTTTTGCTGGATTTTTGTCACTTTTTTGCTGGATTTTTGTCATTTTCTTGCTGGATTTTTGTCGCTTTTTTGCTGGATTTTTGTCACTTTTTTGCTGGATTTTTGTCATTTTTTTGCTGGATTTTTGTCACTTTTTTGCTGGATTTTTGTCACTTTTTTGCTGGATTTTTGTCATTTTTTTGCTGGATTTTTGTCACTTTTTTGCTGGATTTTTGTCAGTTTTTGCTGGATTTTAGTCATTTTTTTGCTGGATTTTTGTCACTTTTTTGCTTGATTTTTGTCATTTTTTGCTTGATTTTTGTCTTTTTTTGCTGGATTTTTGTCATTTTTTTGCTGGATTTTTGTCTTTTATTTGCTGGATTTTTTGTCTTTTTTTGCAGGATTTTTGTCACTTTTTTGCTGGTTTTTTGTCATTTTTTTGCTGAATTTTTGTCTTTTTTTTGCTGTTTTTTTGTCTTTTTTGCTGGATTTTTGTCACTTTTTTGCTTGATTTTTGTCATTTTTTGCTTGATTTTTGTCATTTTTTTTGCTGGATTTTTGTCTTTTATTTGCTGGATTTTTTGTCTTTTTTTGCAGGATTTTTGTCACTTTTTTGCTTGATTTTTGTCATTTTTTGCTTGATTTTTTGTCACTTTTTTGCTGATTTTTTTTCTTTTTTGCTGAATTTTTGTAATGTTTTTGCTGAATTTTTGTCACTTTTTTGCTGATTTTTTGTCTTTTTTTGCTGAATTTTTGTCACTTTTTTGCAGATTTTTTGTCATTTTTTTGCTGAATTTTTGTAATTTTTTTGTTGGATTATTGTCACTTTTTTGTTGCTGTTTTGTCGCATTTTTCGCTGCTCTTCTGTCACTTTTATGCTGTTTTTTTTGTCATTTTTTGTCATTTTTTTGTCACATTTTTTGTCTTTTTTTGGTAATTTTTTGTTCTGTCTCCATTTTCACACCTTTTTTCCACAAGCCTTTGGACTGGGGTAAACCCAAACTGAAGAAAATGTGCTCGGTTCAGGTGGGAGTTAAGGGGTTAAAAGACAAAACACAGCAGAATCCAAAACAGGAAATGGTAAGTATCACTCACGATTCTGAAATTAAAAGCAAAAATCTGCAACAGTAGCATATAAAAAACACAGTCCGAGCCTCCGAGGTGATGTTTAGAGACAAAACAGAGTCATTAAGAGAGCAACCAAACCCAGATCTAAACTCGAATAATAAAAGAAACGACTAAAAACAGACCTAGACTAAGACGTAAAGCTTTGTTTGAGTCATTACTTACACGCTCGGTTGCTTTTGCACAGGAGAAGAGCCGTGTGGGACAGCGGTGTGGGACCCTCTGTGTGGAGAACACAGGCAGGAAGCGGGCCCTTCCTATCGCCATGGTGACAGGAAGCCACCAAAGGAAGAGGGATGTTTTCCTTCAGGATCTCAGGGCTTTTTGTGGGCAGGCCCATATAGGCAAGTCAGAACTTACTCGATTTCCAACACAGCCACCTTTTGACAGGTTTGCGTTTCCCCACAAGTGCGCCTCAAGTGGAGATGACGTGCACCGCGCCGTCAACGTCCAAAGCTTGTTTAACCCCTTAACTCCCACCTGAACCGAACACATTTTCTCCAGTTTGGCTTTACCCCAGTCCAAAAGCTTCTGGAAAAAAGCTGTGAAAATAGCAACAAAACTGAGACGAAAACAATGATGGAAATGTGACAAAAAAATGAGAAAAAGTTGACAAAAAAGTGAGAAAACATTGACAAAAAAGTGACGAAAAATTGATGAAAAGACGAAAAAAATGTCAAAAAATTGACAAAAAAAATGACCCAAAAAAATTACAAAAATGTGACAAAAATTGACGAAAAAATGACAGAAATGTGACAAAAATTTACGAAAAAATGACAGAAATGTGACAAAAAATGACAAAAATGTGATTAAAATTTGACCAAAAAATGACAAAAAAAATACAAAAAAATACAAAAAATATGACTAAAATTTGACAAAAAAACGACAAAAATTTGACAAAAAAATGACAAAAAATTGATTAAAATTTGACAAAAAAATGGCAAAAATTTGACAAAAAAATGACAAAAATGTGGTTAAAATTTGACAAAAAAATGATTAAAAAAATGACAAAAATGTGATTAAAATTGGACAAAAAATGACCAAAAAAAATACAAAAATGTGATTAAAATTTGACAAAAAAATAACAAAAAATAACAAAAAAATGACAAAAAAATGACAAAAATGTGATTAAAATTCGACAAAAAAATGGCACAAATTGAAAGGACATAAGCATGATGATAAGCATGGTAGCTTCTAACTTCACCTGCGTTTGGAGCCATAGTAATACATTGGGAGACGCCAAATGCTATCAACATCTTTGGTCGTTTTGCGTGACTGAGGGCACACACAAAGACCACACAGGTACACATCAACTCGTCTAAGCTCAGGTAAGAACATATTTCATTATGTAAAAACGGTGGCCTGTTCCTTTAAAGGCGTCCCACACGGCACCAAACTGAAAGTCTTGTATCTTGTCAATTACTTGGGATTTGGGGATTTTATTCACAGGACCATCGGTTTATTCTCTTTTCTTGGGATATGGACAGGTTTTAACTCGCAGTGGGATTAGTAAAGCTCATCCACAACACTGCTGCTCGAGTCCTGACTGCCAGGAAATACGACCATATTAGTCCAGTGCTCAGGGGGCTCATTCATAAAACTGCATGTGTGTAACCCAGGATAAATCTGTCTTTAATGCATGGATAAAAAAAAGCATTTATATATCATATGTCCTCACGCAAACCGAGTCACAGGACAGTTAGCCAGTTGTGGGAGTGTTTCAGCGGTGGTGGTGTCTCGTGACAAAGCCGACTTGTTGACTATGTTGTTCATATAATGACCTCATTTTTGCCACATTTTCTTTTTCTGGTCATGCTTTTTGTTGCTTTTTTTGGGTTGCTTTTTCATCACGTTTTTGTGGCTTCGTGGTGTGTTTTTCGTCACATTCTTCGTCCCTTTTTGTGGCTTATTTGTTGCTTTTTCATTGCTTTTCTTCATTGCTCTCGGGTCGTGTTTTTGTTGCTTTTCCCGCACATGTTTGTTCCGGTTTCGTCCTCATTTTGATGCTTTTCTTTAAAGCTTTGGGTCAAGCCCGGTTAAGATGGTAGATGGTAAAGGAGAACATTGAGAGGCCAGACTGGTGGCCCTTCTTCCAGAGTTCCAGTGTTGTTGATTTCAGGAGATATTCTTTTTTGTAATTCATGCAGTTCTTATATTTGAAGAGCTTAGTTGCGCTAGGCTAATGCAAGGCTAGTGCATGTCTATGGTATCAGCTAGCCTGCATTAAAAACAGTGTGACCCGCTCCACAGAGCACCTGAGGCAAATCACTTATAACACCAGACTAACCATATAAATGTCTGTGTCGATAGAGTAATTTTTGGAATATAACTGACCTGCATCACATGAATGATCGCATTTTGAGGGACTATTTTCTAGCAGATCACTCCGCCGCCGCGTAGCTTATACAACCACGAAGCTGATGCTGCTCAAATATAAGGTCTTTTATTGACACAGACATTTATATGGTTAGTCTGGTGTTATAAGTGATTTGCCTCAGGTGCTCTGTGGAGCGGGTCACACTGTTTTTAATGCAGGCTAGCTGATACCATAGACATGCACTAGCCTTGCGCCACTAAGCTCTTCAAATATAAGAACTGCATGAAATTAAGAAGAAAATATCTCCAGAAATCAGCAAACACTCTGGAAAACTAGGAAATGAGGCCCTATGTCAAAAATGCTGAAATATCCCTTTAAGGCTCATGGCTCATTCTCTGTTCAATAAAAGCTTGATATCCGATTTCTTTATATATAAAAAGTGCTATGCTAATGTTCAGTTTAGTTTATTCGGTCAAAATTATGCACAAAAGATTTACATTCAGTTAAGTACACTTCTTCATAACATACAATCCAGGACCGGTTTGCGGAGGCAGCAGTCTGAGCAGAGATGATCATACTTCCCTCTCCACGCACACTTCAGCTCTTCTGAGGGACATAGACATATTATATTGCTAGACCTCTCTGGCTTGCTCCGCCCCATTATATACACCGTAAATGCTCTAATAGAGGCCTTTATTTACTCAAGGGCATCTAGGACCAGGCCTTTATTGGAACCAGGCCACAATTAGAGACAGGCCTTTATTTCTATTTGAGCAAAACAGACGACCAGGAAAACGAAGAAAAACGAGATTTGTGTCCATTTGCACCTAAAATATGAGGTTCATTTATTAATTAACATTTCAAACCCTCTCCCAGCGGCTGGAACATTGACGCCTTTTATTTTGTCGGGACAACAGGAAGTGTTTCGTTGCTGTTAGCGGAGCTTTGACATCAGTGTCACTGCAGGTTTCTGTTTCGTTTTTACCGCGGACCGGATTATTTGTTGTTATCTTGTGTAAAAGGCGAGTTTAGACGGAGCGTTTGTGTTTGTGATCGATCATGAGAATTTTTTGTCATTTTTTATCACATTTTTGTCATTTTTTCGTAATTTTTTTAAATCCATCTTTTGTCATTTTTCATCAGTTTATTCATCAATTTTTTATCCGTTTTTTATCCATTTTTTGTCACTTTTTTGTCACATTTTTGTAATTTTTTATCACATTTTTGGTCATTTTTGGTCATTTTTTTTAGTCATTTTTTGTCACATTTTTGACATTTTTTCGTAAATTTTTTATCCATTTTTTATCCATTTTTTGTCACTTTTTTGTCACATTTTTTGAATTTTTTTGTCAATTTCTTGTGACATTTTTGCCACGTTTTCATAAAATTTTCGTCACTTTTTTGCCAATGTCATCAGTGTCACTGCAGGTTTCTGTTTCGTTTTTACCGCGGGCTGGATTATTTGTTGTTATCTTGTGTAAAAGGCGAGTTTAGACGGAGCGTTTGTGTTTGTGATCGATCATGAGACTGACCCGAGAGAAGACGAGACGCTCGCGCTGATGGGAGGAGTTATTTTGAGGCGTGGGACTGACCTGCACACGGAGCAGCTGGACGTGCTTTGAAGACGCGATGGAGACTTTATTAAAACCCTGGAGGGTCACACAACATTTTTTGCTTTGTTTCTACAAATAGTCACAGGAGGTTTGAAAAGTGGCTAAATCTGTGTCAAAGTTACGCTCGGATCAGCTCCTCCGCAGCGTCCCCATCGGCCCGGGTTCCCGTTTGTTACTTCCTGCACGTGAGTTTTCATTTACACCAGTATGAGACAAATTCCAAACATGGGGAATATTTCTAATGGAATACAGGCCAGTATTAGAGAATTTACTGTACATATCTCCTCCTTTAGAGAATGTTCCTGCCATAACACACGCTGACGCCTTATTCCTGAATGAAAACAACGTACAGCCTTAACGACACATGAATTTGACCAACATTTCGTCCACGAATGCCAATAAAACAGGAGTTAAAAAGCCTGTTTTCCGTCATTGCCGCCTGTTTCTTAATAGCGCATCTCCTCAGGCCGCCCTCCGCACAGACCTCCCCCTGAAACCCCGCTCATCCCTCCGTCATTTGCCCACAGTTTAGGTCCAATCAGCCCCTCTCAGAGCTCCAGGAGGGCCCTCGTCCGGCCCTCGTCCGGCCCTCGGCGCGTGTGCGCTGATTGCGGTCGTCTGCAGCCGTGTCTCGGGCGGTACTTCAGTCCAATTTAAAACCGGTTGGAGAGCTCTGGAGGAGGCGGGAGATGGGCGAGCCGGCGCACAACGGGGATGTGATACGGAGACCTTTCACGGGGCTGTTATTACAGGCGCCATTTGCTTCAAGTGGCAGAGGCAGTCGTCGAGCCTACGGGGTTTTCTGTATGCGTCGGATCACTTCGAATACACAGATGAAGTTAAAGACAGATGTTCTTTATGGCTGATGTTACTAAACAACACACTGCAACAAGTATTTAACTACTATAAACATCTCAATTTGAGCATAATAATCCAAATTTTAGTTGTTTTGACTAGTTAAGAAGTTCTAGGGCGTTCGTCCTGGATTATTTCACTTGTTCTGAGATGTTTCTGACTCGTTTCGATACATTTCGTCCTCATTTCAGGTCATTTTCTTCTGGAAATCCCCCATTTATCTGGTGCAAGTCCACTGGGCTCACCACAAGGCTGTGTCCTGTCTCTGCTTTTATTTATCTTGAAACTGTGGGGTAAGAAAGTTGGTCTTGTCTCATTGGCGATTTTACTTTCTTATTTCAAGCGAGATTTACCCTAGAACTGGTCTGAAATGTCAACAAGCAAAGTGAACTCGGTCCGATCAGGAAAAGTGTCTAAATGAGTGAAAACCGCTCAAAACAAGATACATTTCCTCAATTCAAGTCATTTAAGCCAATGCTTGATATTTACTTTGTGTAGTGCTCTGCTTTGTGACAACGACACTAGGGACCGGCATTACTGTAGTACAGCCATATAGCCGCTAGTCCCCCATTAGAATGCATTACGCCAGGGGTAGGCAAGTTTGCGTCATGGAGGGCCGATTTTGCCAAAACACCAGGGCCCGAACCTCACCATTGTAGCCGAAAGTAAAGAACTTTTGTCTGCAAACACCAATGTTTTACATCCGTGGTTCTTAAGTGGCTTCAGGACCCAACATTACCCCACGATGACAATCCGCTCCCCCAAACAAAACTGTAATTTGTCATATATCATAAAAAATATTGTATTTTCCACCAGGGGCTGGACTGGGACTGAAAAACTGCCCTGGACTCTGACCAGCCTGGCCCAAATTAGCGTAATTGTGACTTCCACAAATACATATTTTAACCTCTAACCCCCCGCCTTAACATTAACGAGTGCAATTTCCCCAGTTCGGCTTTTTATTATGATTTTTTTGATCGGTATCATCAGAAACAGAAGCAAAATCATTCATATAAATAATAAATAATGTTGGTCCCAAAAGTGACCCTTGTGGCACACCATACTCCACGGAATTCCTTTTAGATTCATGTTTTTTTATACTGGGCTTTACCCAAATCTAAAAGCTTCTCGACTGGAGATCAACAATGTAACGTCTCATTTGAAAGCTAAGACCTACAAAAGTGACGGAAACTTTTCGTCACATCGCCACATTTTTGTTGTTTTTTTAAATCATTTTTTCTATAATTTTTTGTTGTGTTTTTTTTGTCCGTGTTTTTCATGTTTTCATTCTCTTTTTCTCGCTATTTTAATGCTTTTCTTTTTAGCTTTTAGATTCGGGTAAAGCTCGGTTGAGGCGGGACCGGTGGCCCTAGAGCCAGTGGCCCCTCTGTGCTCTTCCAGAATGGACTTATGGCCGGCCCGCCCCTGCTTTCCACAAAAGTTTTTGTTGAACAAAACTGAAATTATGATCAAAACAACCCAATAACAAACATTTTAACAAACTCTGTTAGTGTTCCCATGTAGTTGAAGATGGAACATATTGAATAAAAGTTCCCTTTAGATTCGTGACCCACTTTTGGGTCTAGAATCCCCGTTGTACATTTATAACATGACCAAGTTGGATGTTCTGTCGGGACATTTTTAAAACACTGACACTATTTCTCACATGTTTAGGGTGCTAAAAAAGGTATTTGATCGCTTATTTGCATAATAATATTTCTCAAAATCATCCAGAGGTTCTGTGCTGGAGGTTCTGTGCTTTTCTACAGCTAGATATTCCTCCTGTGGGTTAGATGCAATTAAAGAAAAGTAAAAAAAAGTAGAATTCTCGTACTTAGCATACTTAGCATTGGACTGTTAGCATTGGAGCTGCGCGAGCTACACGTCACGCAAGGGCTGAGTCTACAGTGAAGATCCCGCCCTTATGCCCTTTTTAGGAACATGCTTCGTCAGAGCTGGGGAGGAGGAGTCTGTAAATCCGCCATGACTTCCCCCACGAGCGTGGTC
Source organism: Gobius niger (assembly GCF_951799975.1). Lineage (NCBI taxonomy): Eukaryota > Metazoa > Chordata > Actinopteri > Gobiiformes > Gobiidae > Gobius > Gobius niger. The sequence goes on along the minus strand of NC_136873.1, from coordinate 5,498,097 downwards.
ATTGAGGCAAGCGGGGAGGAGTGAGGAGGAGTCGTCTATTATTATTATTATATTATTTTTTTTTATTTTTTTTAAGGTCCATTGGTCGATTGGCTGTGGCCTCGTGCAGACGCATGATAGACTTTTTTTTTTTTTTCGTATCGCCCAATAAACGACTATGGACGATCGTAATTTCTTTTTTTTTTTTTTTTTTAAATGATTAAAAAATACAAACAAAAAAGGTACAGCGTAAAGACCTCATTATGTTCAGTGCACATATTAAAGAATTTATTTATTTTTATTTTAAGAACATGGGGCAGGTTATATATTGTATAAATTTACATTATAAAAAAAAAAGAAAAAAAAAAAAGAAGTGACTTGGTTGTTTAAGCTCAAATAAATTATCTTTTCCCCAATTTTTACTTAATACCCTCGTCCTCGATTTTTTTTCCATTTATTAAAAAAAAAAAAGAATTGTCCTTTTTTTTTGGCCACAATTTCTCCCACTTTTCACACCCAAAAGGACAGAGGCAGCATGTTCATTCATTTTATTTCTAGTTGTGCAGGTTTTTCTCTTAAAGTGACGGTACAGGCATAAATGAGCAACACTTCCTATACAGTAAAAACAATGGAACGTGGCTAGAACTTGCCTCTAAACATGAAATAGTTATTGAACAGTGAGCAAAGTAAAATTCACTTTCAAAAATAAAAGTATAATCTCTCCTTGGCTACAATTACAATCTGTAAGACTAAAGTGAGGGACAGAAGTTGGTTTACAGGGACCACATAGTACACAATGGCACATATTTGGAGAAAATAGGAAAAGCAGGTGTTTTTTTTATTCAGTAACAGTAATTGGCAGCACCCCTGAAGTAATATAAGGGGTATCTGAGTATATGAAAGGGGTACAGCTAAGCCCAGGAATAGTGTTTGGTGGCGCTCACACTGCAAAAAGTATTGAACTAGATCAGTATAAACATCTCAATTTGAGTTTGGGCATTTGTCCTAGATTATTTCACTTGTTCTGAGATGTTTCTGACTCGTTTCGATACATTTCGTCCTCATTTCAGGTCATTTTCTTTGCCAATGGGGTAAGAAAATTGGTCTGGTCTCATTGGCAACTTGACTTTCTTATTTCAAGCGAGATTTACCCTAGAACTGGTCTGAAATGTCCTCAAACAAGCAAAGTAAACTTGGTCCGATCAGGAAAAGTGTCTAAATGAGTGAAAACCGCTCAAAAAAAGATACATTTCCTCAATTCAAGTCATTTAAGCCAATGCTTCATATTTACTTTTTGCAGTGTGAGGAAACGCGTAACAGGCCGTATGTATTGGCCTGTTTTGACAAATTTGACCAAAAAATGACCAAAAAATGACCAAAAAATGACCAAAAAAAATGACAAAAATGTGACAAAATGTGACAAAAAAATGACAAAAAAAATGACAAAAAAATGACAAAAATGTGACAAAATTTGACAAAAAAATGACCAAAAAATTACAAAAATGTGACAAAAATGTGACAAAAATATGATAAAAAATGACAAAAAATGTGACAAAAAAATGACCAAAAAAATTACAAAAAATGACAAAAATGTGACAAAAAAATGACAAAAAAATGACAAAAAAATGACAAAAAAATGACAAAAATGTGACAAAAAATGACACAAAAATGACCAAAAAAAATGACCAAAATGTGACAAAATGTGACAAAAAATGACAAAAAAATGACCAAAAAAAATGACAAAATGTGACAAAAAAATCACAAAAAAATCACACAAAAAATGACAAAAATGTGACAAAAAATCACAAAAAAATAACAAAAGACTGAAAAATTGATGAAAAAGTCGCAAAAATGTCACAAGAAATTGACAAAAAAATTAGGAAAAAATGACAAAAATGTGACACACAAAATGACAAACAAGCAAAGCAAACTTGGTCCGATCAGGAAAAGTGTCTAAATGAGTGAAAACCGCTCAAAACAAAGATACATTTCCTCAATTCAAGTTTAAGCCAATGCTTGATATTTACTTTTTGTAGTGCAGAGTGTACATAGACACAGATGTATGCAGCTTCTGTCAGTCTCCCCCAGCTCATCACCACCCAAAATGCCCTTCCCTTGAGTGAAGTGTTTTGTGTGTCATGTGATAAGATCCTCTTCCTCTTCCCTCCTCTCTCCTGTTCAGACACAGCATTGGCAGCAGGCAAAGTTGTTGTCGTTGGCGTTGACCACAGGAACCGTCATGAGCTCCTCCAGACTCTGCTCCGGATCCACCTCAGAGCGGGACAGGTCCATCTGAAACCACAGTGGCTTCGTGGGCTCCACCCCCCAGAACGCCACAGGCACCTGGGCAAAGACACGGGTCAAAAACGAGTCAAAAAAAACATTGGCACCCAGGCACAACAACCTCACGAAATAAGTGATTAGTTATTACACTATAGGGGGCGCTCACCCGCAGCTGTAGGTGCTGGAGCTGATGGTCTAGAGTCCGGATGTGGCTTTGGATGGTTGGGGCAGGGTCTTCATCCAGACTGATCCAGGGAGCTTGGACTGAAGCCACACGCGCCGCGAGGCCAACCACACCGTCCATACAACCTGGCATCAAAACAAACAAGCGTCTGAGAAGGTGGTTTGTTGTTTATTTTTTTAAATCATATTTTAACTGTTTATTTATGCTATATTGCACAGAAGATACTTTTCACATTGTAGATAGTTCCTTGTTCCAGTAAGGTTGGTTTGTTGTTTTATTTTGTTTTTTAGTAGAGCACTTAGTGATGCATGAGATTTACCAATATCATACACAAATTGACAAAAATCTCCATAAACCTCATTCATCAAATGTTCGTGGATGACAAGGGTCAATGTATTTAGACTGCGGACTGAAACCTGTCATTTCAAAAGATATGATGGGGGAGATTTCTTATAGACACAGACGGCATCTCGTCATAGAAGGGGGCGTGGCTTCGCCGAGGGGGAAAATAGAATCTTTAGAGAAACACAATATTTCACTCTTTTTAGCCATTTTCTGGTGGAATATCAACGTATTATCACATACAAATAAAGTCAAGTGTAAATCGGGCCCATATGGCAAGGCAAGGCAAGGCAAGGCAAGTTTATTTGTAGAGCACAATTCATACACAAGGCAATTCAAAGTGCTTCACAGTTGCATAAATACAAGAAAACAAATATGGATATTTTCTCACAGCAGATTGTTCAGTAGAAGTGAAAAAACGGCAGTTGTAGCAAGCGCTAGCTAACCGTTAGCATTAGCCCGATGCTAACATGTAGCATCAAGTTAGCATTCTCCGTTATTCATGTATTTATGGGCTGTTGAACCACTTTGCTCCTCCCCATGTCTTTGTATCATTATTTAGTAGAAACTATGTTCATAATTCAGCATTTGTTAAAGTAAAGAATAATTAGAGAAAATATACATTTTTTCAAAATTGTTTCCCCCCTTAACTGTTTTTAAAAATGACCATATATGGGCGATTCCAGTGATGCCGTCTGTATCTATATTCATTTGTTTGTAATGTTTAGGCTGTTCATTACTTGAAACCACAGGGTTTTGCCTTCCTTTGAAAGCTAAAACTAACATAGAGTGATCAGGGATTTTACAACGATAGTCCAATAAATCAAAATAAGACACATTTCTTGCAATACAGCCTCTGTGGGTCAGACCATGTTGATCCTTCAGGGGGAAGGTAACAGGAGAGAGAATATTTTGAAATCCCTCGTTAGATCTATCAACAGAGAGTACATCAAACTCCTGATGTGTATTATTTTTAATAAAGATAAAAAGTTTGTAATTGTGCGAATACTTTCAGTGACCCGGGGGCTGTATGAGTGGTCAACATGGCGCCTTTGCTTTCCAACAGCTGCACTCACAGAAGATTACCATCATGTTTGGAGTTTGCGCTGTCCTTGCGCCGGTACAAGATCTGGCCTTATATTTTTTAAGATATCAAAGCTTAGTTTAAAGGCACACTGTGAAACATTTTGGATTATACTGTTGCCGTCAATACAAATAATGGGCAATCAAATGGATTTGGATGAGAACCTCACCTATTTGAATCTCAAATGTTGCTGACTTTAGTCGACATCTCAATCCTGGCGAGCTAGAGACGAACTCACTCCCAGTAAAGGTACATTTCTGAGGTATTTTTCAATGATAAAGATATAAATGCTTGTATTTCAACTTCATTTATTGGGGCACATTCATCACGACGTCACAAGGAAGTTGATTTTTGGTTTTCTACCTGAGTTGACGAGGGCGCGGCGGTCGGAGCGCTGGCCCAGAGGAAACTGGCCGATCAGATCGCACGCTTTCCGCAGGTCACACAGGAAGCACTCCATCGCCGACAGGAAGTTCACCCACAGCCGCTCGCTCACCTTCCGATCGCCCACCTGTCCGTCCGTGCAGGGGGCGGCGGCGGGGGGGGCGGGGTCAGCGGAGGAGGGGGCGGGTTCCGCGGAGGGGGCCGGGGCAGCGCAAGGAGCGGCGGGGTCATCCAAGGTGAAAGTGTGATGCAGAGGGGCGGAGTCCGGGTTGGACAGCAGACGAATCAGACGCCGCGCCAGACCTGCAACAGGAAGACGAGATCAACCTCTTGTTTTGCCCCCTTTTCCACCAAATTTAATCCAGGGGCGGTCTGGGACTGAAAAACAGCCCTGGACTGTGCATTGTCCACAGTTCAGCTATTTATTATGATTTTTTTGATTGGTATCATCAGCAAAAAGAACGGGAAAGGTGGTCGTAGAAACAGAAGCAAAAACATCAATATAAATGATAAATAATAATGGTCCCAAAAGTGACCCTTGTGGCACACCATACTCCACGTAATTCCTTTTGGATTCATGTTTTTTTATGCTGGGCTTTACACAAATCTAAAAGCTTCTCGACTGGAGATCAACAATGTAACGCCTCATTTGAAAGCTAAGACCTACAAAAGTGATGGAAGCTTTTGTCACATTGTTGCAGCATGTTTTCGTTGTTTTTTCATTATTTTTTTGTGTTTTTTGTTGTTTTCGTCAGTTTTTTTGTCAGTTTTTCATTACTTTTTTGTGTTTTTTTGTTGTTTTTTCATCAGTTTTTTTGTCAGTTTTTTTGTCAGTTTTTCATTACTTTTTTGTGTTTTTTTGTTGTTTTTTCGTCAGTTTTTTTGTCGTTTTTTTGTCAGTTTTTCATTACTTTTTTGTGTTTTTTGTTGTTTTTTCGTCAGTTTTTTTTGTTTTTTCGTCAGTTTTTTTGTCAGTTTTTCATTACTTTTTTGTGTTTTTTGTTGTTTTTTCGTCAGTTTTTTTGTCAGTTTTTCATTACTTTTTGTTGTTTTTTCGCCAGTTTTTTTGTTAGTTTTTCATTACTTTTTTGTGTTTTTTTGTTGTTTTTTCGTCAGTTTTTTCGTCAGTTTTTTCGTCAGTTTTTTCGTCAGTTTTTTCGTCAGTTTTTTCGTCAGTTTTTCATTACTTTTTTGTGTTCTTTGTTGTTTTTTCGTCAGTTTTTTTGTTTTTTCGTCAGTTTTTTTGGTCAGTTTTTCATTACTTTTTGTTGTTTTTCGCCAGTTTTTTTGTTTGTTTTTCATTACTTTTTTGTGTTTTTTGTTGTTTTTTCGTCAGTTTTTTTGTCAGTTTTTCATTACTTTTTGTGTTTTTTGTTGTTTTTTTGTCAATTTTTTTGTCAGTTTTTCATTACTTTTTGTTGTTGTTTTTTCGTCAGTTTTTTTGTTAGTTTTTCATTACTTTTTTGTGTTTTTTGTTGTTTTTTCGTCCGTTTTTTTTATCAGTTTTTCATTACTTTTTTGTGTTTTTTGTTGTGTTTTCGTCCGGGTTTTTTTGTCAGTTTTTCATTACTTTTTTGTGGTTTTTTTGTTGTGTTTTCGTCAGTTTTTCGTCACGTCATATTTTTGTTGTTTTTCTAAATTATTTTTTCAATCATTTTTCGTTTTGTGTGTACTTTTCTCATGTTTTCATCCTCTTTTTCTCGCTATTTCGATGCTTTTCTTTTTAGCTTTTAGATTTGGGTAAAGCTCGGTTGAGGCGGGACCGGTGGCCCTCGAGCCAGTGGCCCTTCTGTGCTCTTCCAGAATGGACATGTGGCCAGTCCGCCTCTGCTTTAATCAAGGCTAAAGGTGCTACATCCAAATATTACAGTGTGACCTGTATTTGTAGCGACTTTGCATTTAGTCTAGTATGAAAATCTGAAATTGTAACTTTTGTGGTTCCGGAATGTTAGGGGTTGGCAACCTCGTTTTTATGTTAATATAGAGATGTTGGGAACATATAAGAAAGAAATAAGAAGAGAATGTTTACCAAAAAGTCGCACCTTAAGTCATGCACTATCTGTCAGATAAAATGAAATATCTGCAATATTAAACAAGATTTTTAATAAAAAAATAAAAAAATAAATCGTACCACCAATTTTTTCATATTTTCTTTTTCCCTGATTTTTTTTTTTTTTCCTACATGTCTTCACATTTTCTCACGTTACATTCCTCAATTTTTACCCCAATCTGCCCCAAATTTTCACATTATTTCCTACATTTTTCCAATGTTTCCCAAACTTACCCCAGTAAATTTACTTATCTACATATACATGTTTGAACTTATTATTATTTCTCAATCTGTCTATATAGTGTTGTTGCCATAGCTGTGATGTATCTATTTTAATTTCAGTTTTCTATGTTTTGTCTGGGTTTTCAGATGTGTGGCATGGGGGTGGGGGGCGAACAGGGTGGAGGGAACGGGTGAAAAAGGGGGGGAAAAAAGCAAAAACATGTTGTGTGTAGACCATATGACTTGCAACATCAATATTTCTTCCTGACATGAGCACAAAAAATAATAATAAAAAAAAAAATCATGAAATTTGTACTGTATGTGTAGTTTGACATTATCTCACCTCGCAGGAAGTCTTAGATTCATAGATTTAAAAATAAACAAATTATGTCAGTTTTTTCAGAGTGGAAACAAGATGGCTGCCGTAACTGAACTGGCTGATAGTCAGTTCAATTGTCGTATCTTCAAAACTATACCAGATTTTCTGAAATAATTCACACTGTATATACACTATATCAACCTCATGAAGTGTGCAACATGCCATCTTCATCGGTTAATGCGTAAATAAATTACATTAAATTTAATCTGTGAATGTTAAACTGAAATGGCTCATTTCCATCCATGTACTGTCGTCACATACAATGAAATATCTTCAACATGAAATTAGATTTTCTCATGAAATTTGTACTGTATGTGTAGTTAGACATTATCTCACCTCGCATGAAATCTTAGATTTATAGATTTAAAAATAAACAAATAATGTCCGTTTTTTCATAGTGGAAACAAGATGGCTGCCGTAACTGAACTGGCTGATAGTCAGTTCAGTTGTCGTATCTTCAAAACTATACCAGATTTTCTGAAATAATTTACACTGTATATACACTATATCAACCTCATGAAGTGTGCAACATGCCATCTTCATCGGTTAATGCATAAATAAATTACACTAAATTTAATCTGTGAATGTTAACTGAAATGGCTCATTTCCATCCATGTACTATTGTCACAAAAAATGAAATATCTTCAACATGAAATTAGATTTTCTCATTAAATTTGTACTGTATGTGTAGTTTGACATGATATCACGTCACAGGAAATGTTTGCTTTATAGGTTTAAAAATAAACTAATTATCTCTTTATGTTTATGTTTTTCATTGTGGAAACAAGATGGCCGCTGTAACTGAACTGGCTGATACTCAGTTCAATTGCTGTATCTTCATAATTATGCCAGATTTTCTGAAATAATTTACACTGTATATAGACTATATCAACCTCATGCAGTCCGTCATCTTCATCGGTTACTGCATAAATAAATTACTTAAATTTAATTGGTGAATTTTAACCGAAATCGGCCATTTTCATCATGTACTGTTGTCACATAAAATGAAATATCTTCAATATAGATACAGACGGCATCTCGTCATAGAAGGGGGCGTGGCCTCGCCGAGGGGGAAAATAGAATCTTTTGGGAAACACAATTTTTCACTCTTTTTAGCCATTTTCTGGTGGAATATGAACTTGTTTATCACATAAATAAAGTCAGGTGTAAATCGGGCCCATATGGATATTTTCTCACAGCAGATTGTTCAGTAGAAGTGAAAAAACGGCAGTTGTAGCAAGCGCTAGCTAACCGTTAACATGTAGCATTGTGTTAGCATTCTCCGTTATTCATGTATTTATGGGCTGTTGAACCACGTTGCTCCTCCCCATGTCTTTGTTTCTTTATTTAGGAGAAAACTACATTCATAATTCAGCATTTGTTAAAGTAGTTTCTGGATATTAGAGAAAGTTTTCAAAATTGTTTTCCCCCTTAACTGTTTTCAAACATGACCATATATGGGCGGTTCCAGAGATGCCGCCTGTAACTATAAAATAAGATTCTCTCATGAAACTGGCATAGTGTACTTGGCCAGGCAGTGCACTAGAGAGTATAGAGAGTTATTACAAACCCTGACTAATGCGGTGTGCGAGTGCCCGCGTCTCATGCAGCTCTTCGCGCAGGAAGCTGCCATCGGCCGAGCTGCCCAATGAGGAGGCCAGCTGCTGGAAACAGGAAGTGACCCGTGACAGAGCCTCCTGAGCACGCTCGCACTCCACCTGCTGCCGTCGCCGTAGAGACACTTCCTCCACCGAGCGGCGCCACAGAGACGACGCCATCGTGACAGGACACAGGTGAGCGGGGACCTAGGAGGCAGAACGCAAGGACACTAGTGAGGACTAGTTAGGAAACGAGAGAGGACCTAGGACACAAGGAGACTAGTGAGGACTAATTAGGAAACAGGATGCAAGGACACTAGTGAGGACTAATTAGGAAACAGGATGCAAGGACACTAGTGAGGACTAATTAGGAAACAGGATGCAAGGACACTAGTGAGGACTAATTAGGAAACAGGATGCAAGGACACTAGAGAGGACTAATATAGGATACGAGAGAGAACCTAGGACGCAAGGACACTAGTGAGGACTAATATAGGATACAAGAGAGGACCTAGGAGGCAGAACACAAGGACACTAGTGAGGACTAATTAGGAAACAGGATGCAAGGACACTAGAGAGGACTAATATAGGATACGAGAGAGAACCTAGGACGCAAGGATACTTGTGAGGACTAATTAGAACACAAGACAGGACCTAGGAGGCAGAACACAAGGACACTAGTGAGGACTAATTAGAACACAAGACAGGACCTAGGAGGCAGAACACAAGGACACTAGTGAGGACTAATTAGGAAACAGGATGCAAGAACACTAGTGAGGACTAATATAGGATACGAGAGAGGACCTAGGACACAAGGATACTAGTGAGGACTAATTAGAACACGAGAGAGTACCTAGGAGACAGGACACAAGGACACTAGTGAGGACTAATTAAGACACATGAGAGGACCTAGGACATAGGGACACTAGAGATGTCCTAGGAAACAGGACACACGGACACTGTTGAGGACTAATATAGGATACAAGAGTAGACCTAGGACACAAGGACACTAGTGAGGACTAACTAGAACACGAGAGAGTACCTAGGAAACAGGACACACGGACACTGTTGAGGACTAATATAGGATACGAGAGAGGACCTAGGACACAAGGACACTAGTGAGGACTAGTTAGAACACAAGACAGGACTTAGGAGACAGGACACTAGGACACTACTGAGGGGCTAATTGGGACAGGAGAGAGGACCCTAGGAGACAGGACACTAGTGATGAGGATTAATATAGGATGCGAGAGAGGACCTAGGAGACAGGACACAGGGACACTACTGATGGACTAATTGGAATAGGAGACAGGATGCAAGGAGCACTTTAATAAATGTAACAACTGATGCGACAAGTGAATTTCTCCATTGTGAGATCAATAAAGGCTTATCTTATCTTATCTTATCTTATCTTAATTGGCTGAACATTTTTTCTGGTCAAATAAAGCTTACATTTTGAATAATTGTGGCATGTTTCCTATTTCTGCTAATGCTACAGCTTAGCTTTAACCTTCTGGAAATCAAATATAAGTGCGTTTCTTTTTAGCAACAGCTAATAATCCTGTCTGTTTTCAGCAAAGGAGAGAATCCCTTGAAATTAGTTGCGGAACACTTGCATTTAAAATGTATATTGTAATGTATTGTGAGTATTGTATTCTAAAAACACTCATCACACCTCCTGTTATCAACATATTGTAATTATAAAATGATAAAGGCACTTTTCCGAGCACCACAGACACCAAGTACGCAGCACATCACGGCACATGACGCATGGGGGTCACTGTTCCCACAAACCATCTTTATTTTTACTTGGTGAAGAGAGGCAGATTATTTATTATTGATTATAGTAACATCATGCTGTGTCTTATGCAGGAGAAGTTTATTTACCATCAGAGCAGGACCAGGAGACATGAACTCCAGATATTGCACTAGTCTAAGGATTCAAGTCTGCCTGCCTCCACATGGTTACCCTCTGTTGTTGTATACGACAGATGGTACAACTATGAACCAACATGATGATTAGGTATATAGTTTTATAGGGTGTTTGTGTAACATAATTTTCATATTATTTTTTGACATCACACCACTATAATCTGGCTCAATCTCAGTAAAAGTCTGAAGAAATGTGAAGAAAAAAAGTTTCAATTCAAATGAGAGAATCTTACCTGTGCGATGAGCAAATCTGTGCACCTCCAAGTGAGACAAGTGAGACAAACCGAACATAACAGGAGGAGTCTGCCTGCCCCCCCCTGTTGTTCAGATGGGATTATGGGTAAGTGGTCATAAGGTTATTGTCAGTGTGAGCTCCTCTGGGGTTTGCTCTGATTAAAATAATTAAAGTGAGTCAGGTCTCTGGGCTCTGAGCTCATTAGTTCTTTCACCTGACGCCTCTTTTAAACGCCTCACTCAAAGCTCCGACTACAATTTATTTACTCGTTCTGGATCCTAGTATTTTGCAACAATAAAAATATCTGTATTAAAATAAATGCTTGTACAGAATTATTTTTATTTGGTGAAATGTTACGTGGTGTGCCTTTAAAATGGAGGGCCGAGGGCTTGGCAACCATGCTTTTAGCCATTACAAATGCTATAAATTCTTCAATACAAATGGTTTTGAATACCGAAGTAGCATCATGCAGGTTAAACTAACTCATCGAAGAGGAAACAGAAAACCTTCCTCTGTGATTTTTACAGTTTGTCATGTCAACAGAGTCTGAGTCAGTGTTTAAGCTGCTCAAGAAGCTAGCATGCTACCGGTTAGCAACTGGCTTCACCACGATAAACACATGTGTGGCTCACATCTATGAAGACTGAGGAAATACTAGTTGTAGCAAAGGTTTAGAGTTTGGTTCAGGGCTTTCTCTTGGAGAGGTTGGAGCTGAGCTGTTGAAGCTAAATGCTAACCGGTAGCATGCTAGCGTCTTGAACACTGACTCACTGGATTCTACACTCTGGGTTCTTGTTTTTACTGCGATCTTGAGCAATGAGTACATAAAAATGCCACTGTCAATGAATTGTCTTTCATTTTCATTTTCGAGTCGAGATATTGTTACATGTGGTAGTACTACATAATGCTACTTCGGTATTCAAAATGGCCACCATAACAACAAAGGTCACATGACTGAAAGGCATGTATATATCTAGTTTGCCATTTTTGGGGAAAATCTTGGAGAGTTGAGGAATTCAACAGAAAGATGCTGCTGAATTTAGGAAACAGACAAGACCCTGAAGGTACAAATTGTATTTTTTACTTTGTTTTTGCATTTGCAAGCAAACATTATTACCCAATTATTTCTCTCCTTTCTTTACAGCAATGGCCTGTTGCCACAATAAACATTTTATTTTGTTCCAAAATATTGTCTCTGTCCCTTATTGAACAAATGAAGGCACTGTCCTACAAAATACAATGAAATATTGGAGTAAAACATGCTATTTTAATTTCATAAAAGAACCCGAATAATAGTACATGTAAACTAATCCCAACAATACAACTGTAAAACATGAGCTAAATACCGTCGTATATCCGTCTTTACCAGCAGAGGGCGCACTGTCACGGTGGATTCGCTTTTCACGGTAGATCTGTCTCGGCTCCGGCTCTGCAGCTTTCCCCTACTCATCCATTATTGGCCTTCCCCTAATAGATCCATGGCTTTCCCCTAATAGATCCATGGCTTTCCCCTAATAGATCCATGGCTTTCCCCTAATAGATCCATGGCTTTCCTCTAATAGATCCATGGCTTTCCCCTAATAGATCCATGGCTTTCCCCTAATAGATCCATGGCTTTCCCCTAATAGATCCATGGCTTTCCTCTAATAGATCCATGGCTTTCCCCTAATAGATCCATGGCTTTCCCCTAATAGATCCATGGCTTTCCCCTAATAGATCCATGGCTTTCCCCTAATAGATCCATGGCTTCCCTCTAATAGATCCATGGCTTTCCCCTAATAGATCCATGGCTTTCCCCTAATAGATCCATGGCTTTCCCCTAATAGATCCATGGCTTTCCTCTAATAGATCCATGGCTTTCCCCTAATAGATCCATGGCTTTCCTCTAATAGATCCATGGCTTTCCCCTAATAGATCCATGGCTTTCCCCTAATAGATCCATGGCTTTCCTCTAATAGATCCATGGCTTTCCCCTACTCCTGATAACTCTTCGCCTGCGCTCATTCCCGCTCGGAACCAGCAGGGGGCGTTGAGTCACAGCTTCCTCCTCACACTCTCCGCAGAAGAAGAAACGCCGCTTCAGTGACAGCTCATTCAGACAGACTTCTCTCGGGGTCGGACCTCTTTTTTGTCCATTTTGCGCCCTTTTCTGTCTCGGCTGAAAGCTGCTTCGGGACTCCCGGCTTTGTCATGGCGGACGACGTGGCCAAAGGTGTGGGAAAAGTCTCCGTGGGTAAGACGATAAAGGGGGGGCAGAGGCTGAGCTAGCCGCTAGCTCCACAACAAGCATGTGCCAATGTTGCGTCAGTGTCGCTCCCGCATCGTTTTTGAAGCACAGGGGGATGTTTACGTCCTGGTTTGGGGGCAGGCGGCGGTAGGAGGTGTAGTTTCGTCTTCGCTAATGTTGTTTGGAAACACGGGTCCATTTGTTGGTCCGATGATGAGTCAGATGAGTCTAAATGGGTCGTTAGCATTAGCTTACAGACATGGCATCCTTTTTGACTTGAGATGTCCACCTTCGTGTGCACTGTGGATCACAATATGTAGAAAATACGCCATCATAAATACAGGCCGTGACTTCTGTTTACCAAAATGTCTTGTTTGTTTCTGCAGTGATTTAATATGATTACTAGCTAGCTAAATGCAGAGGTGGGTAGAGTAGCGACATTTACTCAAGCAAGACTAACGTTACTTTCATTTTACTCGAGCAGAAGTGAAAAGTAGTGAACAAAGTATGTACTCAAGTAAGAGTAAAAAGTATTTGGAGACAGTTTTGCTTGAGTAGCTTGTTACTGAGCGTTAGCGTTGGCGGTAACTATGGTGACGGGCGTACTGCGGATATTTTTGTCTTCGTTTTTGGCGAATATCTCAGTCATTACTGGGAGAATCCACATGAAACAAAAACTGTCTCAAAGTTCATCGTCTTCTCTGTTCATATATATACACTAATATCCAATTAATTTCTCATAAAGGCGTCCAAAAGTGGAGACGATATTCAAAAATATGCGTGTGACGTCGGTCAGTAAAAAGGACCTTCTGCCGTGAAAATAATACCGTAAATGCGCTAATACTGGCCTGTATTCCATTAGTGGCCGGGTCTCTGACAGAGGCCGGGTCTTATATTACAAACTATAGTGGTAGAAATATTCCCCATGTTAGGAATTTGTCTCATACTCGTGTAAATGAAAACTCACGTACAGGAAGTAACAAACAGGAACCCGGGCCGAGGGGGACGCTGCGGAGGAGCTGATCCGAGCGTAACTTTGACACAGATTTAGCCACTTTTCAAACCTCCTGTGACGATATTTGGAAACAGGGCAAGAAACAAATGTTGCGTGACCCTCCAGGGTTTTAATAAAGTCTCCATCGCGTCTTCAAAGCACGTCCAGCTGCTCCGTGTGCAGGTCAGTCCCACGCCTCAAAATAACTCCTCCCATCAGCGCGAGCGTCTCGTCTTCTCTCGGGTCAGTCTCATGATCGATCACAAACACAAACGCTCCGTCTAAACTCGCCTTTTACACAAGATAACAACAAATAATCCGGTCCGCGGTAAAAACGAAACAGAAACCTGCAGTGACATTGACGTCAAAGCTCCGCTAACAGCAACGAAACACTTCCTGTTGTCCCGACAAAATAAAAGGCGTCAATGTTCCAGCCGCTGGGAGAGGGTTTGAAATGTTAATTAATAAATGAACCTAATATTTTAGGTGCAAATGGACACAAATCTCGTTTTTCTTCGTTTTCCTGGTCGTCCGTTTTGCTCAAATAGAAATAAAGGCCTGTCTCTAATTGTGGCCTGGTTCCAATAAAGGCCTGGTCCTGGATGCCCTCGAGTAAGTAAAGGCCCCGGCCTATATTAGAGCATTTACGGTATGTCAGGTTTTTGAATAGACACAATCAAATACTGATGAGGTACAACATTTGTTTTGGCGATTTCTTACAGTATTTCTCCCATAGAGTTGTATTGGCCCCTGCCCTCCACCGGACATTATGACATCACATTCTATATCGGGAATGCCACCTGTTACTACACTATAGTAGCTCATGCTTAGCTTCAAATAAATAGGTCTTCATGTTATTCATTAGACTTAAACTATGAAGTAACATTTTACAAAGTGTTAAGAACTGATAAATAACCAACGTATCTGAAGACCTATTCATCAGAAGTGAGGCGTTGCTTTCTCTCACCCACGAACTGAGGATGCTGTTAAAACTAGTTTAGCCGGAAATTTCTGTAACGTGCAGACTTTTCTGAATGTTGGTGCCAAACCACATGAAATGAAAGTGATTTGACAGGAACATCGTGTTGTGTACCTCGTTCTATAAAGTTGTCCCACAAGGCCTTTTTATTTTTAAAGTTCCCAGACAGAAAAGGAGGCATATAGGGCACGGTTTGAATTCTCCTCTGAGATTAGCCACACAAACAATTTCACTGCTTCTAATCCGGGAAGAGCCCATTTTTAAACATTTATCTCATACAGTCTGGCCTTGTCCTTCCTGTGTCTTCAACAGATTTCATTCCCGACATAAACCTTGTTGTGTCTATGCGCGACACACGCAGCTGCCGATTACAGGAAGTTGCATCAACTACTTTCATTTTCACACCGGTTCTTCGAGGAAGTTGCTCTATGTGCTACTTTTGATCTTGAGTTGAGTAAGGCAGTGGTCCCTAAAGTGGCCTTCAAAGCTGGTCTGCTGATAAAGTTCCATTAACTGTATGATTGTGAAACTCTGGAGAAAGAGAAAATGTTAATTGCTCAAATAAACTACACAAACAAAAAAAAAAGTACATGGAGAAAAAGACTGCCTGACTTTTGAATCCAGTTAGCCATGTGTGTCTAGCCGTGTAAATTAAAGTTTTTTATAATATATTTCTATCACAGATTTAATGGAAATTTGTACAATCCTTTTTTTAACCTCTTAACTCCCGCCTGAACCGAGAGGATCTTTTTCCTCACGTCATCAGATTTCTTTCCCATAATTTTTTTTTGTTGTGTATTCAACTCATTTTTGTCATTTTTTCATAAATTTTTCGTCACTTTTTTTGTCACATTTCCATCATTGTTTTCGTCTCAGTTTTGTCGCTTTTTTCACAGCTTTTTTCCACCTGAACCGAGCACATTTTCTCCATTTTGGCTTTACCCCAGTCCAAAAGCTTCTGGAATAAAGCTGTGAAAATGGCAACAAAACTGAGACGAAAACAAGGATATAAATGTGACAAAAAAGTGAGAAAACATTGACAAAA
Source organism: Gobius niger (assembly GCF_951799975.1). NCBI lineage: Eukaryota > Metazoa > Chordata > Actinopteri > Gobiiformes > Gobiidae > Gobius > Gobius niger. Next base: position 5,482,180 of record NC_136873.1, on the reverse strand, counting down.
AAGTGATGAAAAATTGATGAAAAATTGGCAAAAATGTCACAAAAATGTCACAAGAAATTGACAATTTGACAAAAAATTACTGAAATTTGACAAAAAAAATTACCTAAAAAAATTACAAAAATGTGTCCAAAAAATGACAAAAAAGTTACAAAAATGCGATAAATAATATTTGACAAAAAAATTACCAAAAAAATGACCAAACATTTGACAAAAAATGACTAAAAAATGACAAAAATGAGTTGAATACCCAACAAAAATGATGGAAAAAAAATCTGATGACGTGAGGAAAAAGATCCTCTCGGTTCAGGCGGCAGTTAAGAGGTTAATAAATTGGAGATTAGATTAAAATCTCATGAATTATTCGGCCCTGGTGGAACTGTTGGGTCATTGCACCCGCTGCATTTGAATTTAGAGTCAAAGGGCCCCTGCTGTTTCCTTCCTCCAGTGAATGCAGCACAGGACCTTAAAGCAGAACTAAGTAACGTGTTTACCTTAATAACTCCTTTCCATAGTCCCTGTGGGGGTAATACAAGTGTTTATGGGATGATTGGAGGGTCTTTCATCTCCCCCTGGTGTCTCTGGCCAGAAAACCATGTTTGCAACTTGTCTGCCACCGGGCCGGAATCACCAATACACACTAATGGAATCACGAAGAGGAAGCTAACAGGCGAACGGGCAAAGCTATTACTATTTACAGCCAAGTTTGAGTGAAAAAAATGATCTCCATTATCTCAGCGGATGATCTGCTGACCATGAATCCATATGATATTGAATTTCTCTGATTATATTGACCTTACTAATAAAAAAACCTTGCGTGATCTTGCCTTTCCAGGTGAGCTGTACGTGTCGGATAAGTGCGGCAGTGACCAGGATGGAGATGGCACCGAGCAGAAGCCTTTCAAGACTCCCCTCGGGGTAAGACACAGCCAGCAGGTCCCGTACGTACATCCACCTCATGAGGTTCTAACCAAATCTGTGCCGTGTCCCTGCAGGCGCTGCTTTTTGCCGGGAAAGAGCCTTTTCCCACCATCTACGTGGAGTCACAGAAGGACGGAGAGGTCTGTTGCCGCACTCAAAACTCTAAGATTCCAATCGTTTGGGAATGTAGCATAGCTTTGTAAAGGCTAAGTTTTCTCTCTGAAGGATTTTTCTTGTGTTCTCCTTGCTGCAGCGATGGGCAGTGATTTCCAAAACCCAGATGAAGAACGCGAAGAAGGCTTTTAACCGCGAGCAGATGAAGAGCGACTCCAAAGACAAAAAAGAGGCGAGTGGCTGTGCAGATTAATATGATTTCAAGTCCCTGACTGCCTGTGCGTGATTGATGTTTAAAGTGTCGAATGTAATGTCGATGATTCAGGCAGAGGACAACGACAGAAGAGAGAAAAACCTGGAGGAAGCCAAAAAGATCGTCGTTGAGAAGGACCCAAGTTTACCCGAGCCACCCACGGTAACCAGAGCACGAAATAGCGAAAAAAACGAGATGTACAAGGATGAAAACGCAACAGCAAAGCGTAAAAAAATGACAAAAGGGCGACACAAGTAAAGGCACATTGACGAGCTCGACACAGGAAATGATGTTTTTGCAGTGGGTAATCAAAGAATTGATTTAGATGAGGATCTATCTGGTTTAACCCCTTAACTCCCACCTGAACCGAGCACATTTTCTCCAGTTTTGGCTTTACCCCAATCCAAAAGCTTCTGGAAAAAAAGGTGTGAAAATAGCGACAGAACTGGGATGAAGACGATGATGAAGATGTGACAAAAAAGCGAGAAAACTTTGACAAAAAAGTGACGGAAAAATGACGAAAAACTGACGAAAAAATGGGAAAAAATGGACCAAAAAAAAAGACAAAAAAATGACAAAAAATGTGACAAATAATTTAAAAAAAATGACAAAAAATTGACGAAAAACTGACGAAAAAATGGGAAAAAATGGACCAAAAAAAAAGACAAAAAAATGACAAAAAATGTGACAAATAATTTAAAAAAAATGACAAAAAATTGAGAAAACTTTGACAAAAAAGTGACGGAAAAATGACAAAAAAAATGACGAAAAATGACAAAAAAGACCAAAAAATTATCCAAAAAAATTACAAAAAATGTGACAAAAAATTACAAAAAAGTGAGAAAACTTTGACAAAAAAGTGACGGAAAAATGACAAAAAAGACAAAAAATTGACAAATAAAAAGACAAAAAAATGACAACAAATGAGACAAAAAATTACAAAAAAATTACAAAAAAGTGAGAAAACTTTGACAAAAAAGTGACGAAAAATGACCAAAAAGACAAAAAATTGACAAATAAAAAGACAAATAAAAAGACAAAAAAATGACAAAAAATGAGACAAAAAATTACAAAAAAATTACAAAAAAGTGAGAAAACTTTGACAAAAAAGTGACGAAAAATGACAAAGACAAAAAATGGACCAAAAAAAGACAAATAAAATGTGACAAAAAATTACAAAAAAAACGACAAAAAAACTGACAAAACAGTGAGTTGAATACCCCCCCAAAAAAAGGATAGAAAAAAAATCTGACGGTAGGAAAAAGATCCATTTAGATGAGCTTTGTAGATCTTAGCTTGAGGTGTTACACTGGCCTACAGGATTTGGGTAAAGCTGAACTGGAGAAAATGCTCTCGGTTCAGGCGGGAGTTAAGAGGTTAAATCTCCAATTCTGCGGACTTTAGTCGACATCTCCATGGAGACGAGCTGGAGACGTACCCGCTCCCAGTAAAGTTACAGTCATGTCTTAGGAGCTGAGCCGCTCACAGCAAAAGTTAGTTTGTGTATTTATTTCAATGATGAAAATATCTGTCATGAAATAAATGCTTGTATTTCAGTTTTATTTATTGGGTAGAATTCTACGCGGTGTAGCTTTAACCTCTTAACTCCCACCTGAACCGAGCACATTTTCTCCAGCTTTACCCCAATCCAAAAGCTTCTGGAAAAAAGGTGTGAAAATAGCGACAAAACTGAGACAAAAACATGGATGAAAATGTGAAAAAAGTGACAAAAAATGGACGAAAAAGTGACACAAAATTTACACAAAATGTACAAAAAAATTGCAAAAATTGACAAAAATGTGACAATAAGTGAGAAAAATTTGATGAAAAACTGAGAAAAAATGGACAAAAAAGTGACACGAAATTTACAAAAAATAGACAAAAAAATTACAAAAATTAACAAAAAAGTGAGAAAGATTTGATGAAAAAATGGACGAAAAAGTGACACAAAATGTACAAAAAATGTGCAAAATAATTACAAAAATTGACAAAAAAATTGAATAATTTGACAAAAAAGTGACAAAAAAGTCACTAAAATTTGACAAAAATGAGATGACTGTCCAACAAAAAAAGTGATAAAAAAATCTGATGATGTGAGGAAAAAGATCAATTTAGTTGTGTAGGTCTTTTTTGTAAGTCCAAAAATTGTTGAAAAAGTGACAAAAAATTAACAAAAAATTTATAAAAAAAATGACAGAAATGGATAAAAATTTGACAAAAAAGTGAGAAAAATTTGACAAAAAAGTGAGAAAAATTTGACAAAAAATTGAGAAAAAAGTGATAAGAATTTGACAAAAAATGTGAATAATTTGACGAAAAAGTGACAAAAAAGTCACGAAAATTTGACAAAAATGAGATGACTGCCCAACAAAAGTGATGAAAAAAAAGATCAATTTAGTTTTGTAGGTCTTAGCTTTCAAATGAGGTCTTACTCTGGCCTACAGGATTTGGGTAAAGCTGAACTGAAGAAAATGCTCTCGGTTCAAGCGAGAGTTAAAAGGTTAAGTTATGAAAAAACAATAAAAACACAACAAAAAACAACAAAGTTCCAGAAACGCTACAAAATTGTGACAAAAAAAAGCAATGAAAAGTCGAAAAGCTCTTAGATCTGGGCATTTTTTCACGATTTTTTATTTACTTTTTTTTTATTTTACGCCGGAAACTCAAATGCATATTGACGATGCAAAACAATGTGGTCCAAAACAAATGCATTCTGCTCCACAAAAATCTGTAAATCAGTCAGTTTCACTCAAACTTTGGCTGAAAAGCAGCGCTCCTGTAGCCTGGCTAACACCAGACTAAAATCACAAGTGATATTTAGTCTGGGGACCACCAATTCATTTTCTCGTAGGAGAGGTGTGGTTTACGATCGTCCATACTCGTTTATTGGGCGATACGAAAAAAAAAAAAAAAAAGTCTCATGCGTCTGCACGTAGCCACAGCCAATCGTATCATCGTATGAGATGACGTATGACGCACCCGCTGTACACTTTTGAGCTAAATTATTTAGAACAAGGTCTAAAGCTTGATCAAAAAATACCATCGTGTCTGCTGCTGTCATGTTGGATCCGTAAATAAACTTTTTTTTTATTATCCGTAAATAAACTACAAGCTTCCGTATATCGAATAGCGCGTCATCGTCTTGCCGTCCCTCCTCGCTCTGTGATTGGTTCCCAAATCCACCGGAGATTTGGCCATGGTCCCCAGGCTGTTGTGCAGTTCGAAATAATTCGAGCGCACACAGCAGCATGGTGTTAGCCAGGTTAGCGCTCCTGGGGAAAAATGGGTCAAAGTTGTCCGTTCTGTGCAGGCCAAAATCCAGGAGCTGGAGGAGAAGAGAGGCAGCAGAGTGAAGGTGTTCGGCTGGGTGCATCGTCTGCGCAGACAAGGTGAGGAAAGCGAACGCACCGCTCACTCCGGTCACAAGAGCGCCCACTCATCCTCTGTGTGACTGTGTCGCAGGGAAGAACCTCATGTTCGTGGTGCTCCGGGACGGCACGGGCTTCCTGCAGTGCGTCCTGTCCGATAAACTGGTACGGCTTCTGCTTCAACACTTCCTTTAGGCTTAATGCTTACTACCTTTCTGAAGAGTCGATTCTTTAAAACCGAGGTGGTGCAGGCATGGAAATCAGCTGATGTAAAGCAGACATCTCCAGAACCAAAAGTGACAGACTTCCTGGTTTTGTTTGCATTGAAAAACCTCAATCCGAGCTTTAGAATGAGTCCTCCTGAGACACATCGCAATGAAACTTGGTTTCATCGGATCATGTTTTCTTTCTTATGTTTTGGAACCATAAGAGAAGGAGAATGACCGTTTTTAGTTTTGGAATCTGCTGATTTTTTATCTTTAAAGAGGAGGTATTATGCTTTTTTCAAACACATAGCACCAGTCTATAGCGCACTACAATAATGACGAAACCTTCTGTTGGTCTGTAAATGCAGTAAATTAGTAGTCTCGCCAACCAGACTCCGCTTCTTTACAGAAGAGGGTCTGGCAACGCTCCATTGCGCGCTTTCAAAGTGACGCAGCGATATGGAGCCTGCTGACCAATCAGAGCAGCTCCCTGAACGGGCGTCACGTTGTTGCGCCTTTGTTTTGTAGTTTTTCAACACAAGCAACCACTTCACGTAATGCTCCGGTTTGCTTGTGTTCTTAAGTTTTTCTGACATAAACGACAGAAGTCATTTACTGAACTCCGTGTGGCAGGAGCGCCATTGTTAATGTCCCAATGATACAACTTTCTTGTCACTGTTTCTGTCGTCACATCCGCTCTGTTCTCATTGGCTGCTGCGCTTCGGTCGTCCCACATTAGTCCCGCCTCCACCAGTAGCTTTTCTACTACAGGGTCGCCAGACGAGTCTCCTGTTTATTCATTAATAAACATCGGAGATTAGTCTGGATGCCAGGCTAGTAAATTTAATAACTGCCTTGTATAAAATGTCTCTCTAAAAATGGCTGTAGTGAATGTCTTGAAATAGGCCTCTGTCTCTTTAAGAACCTCTGAGCCTTTAGACACGCCCCCTCCACACGCTGTCTGTGGCATCAGTGGGGAGGGGGTTCTGCTGAGGAGCAGTGGTTGGTTACTCGGCTGGTGACGAAAGCTCGGAGGCGTCTCCAGGAGGTGGGGGCGTTCCTAGGAGGACTCAGGCAAACCTATCCCTAAAATGGCCGCCATCAGAGTTTTGACAGATTACTCAAAAATACACAAAAAAACACTTCAGGCATGTTTTTAATGAGGGAATGACATAATAACATGATATAAAGCTTGAAAAAGTCAATGTTGCATAATACCCCCCGTTTAAGGCTCTGACTGAGCTCTTTCCAATGCAAAAGAAAATGGTAAGTCTCACTTTCGGTTCCGGAGATATCGGCCTTTAAGCAGCATGATATCGGCTCGAGCTACTATTATTCCACTTTCAAGTACCACACTCTTCACTGTGTCTGTGCGTCTCCTGTTTTCAGTGTCAGTGCTACAACGGGCTGGTGCTGTCCACGGAGAGCACTGTGGCTCTGTACGGCACCGTGACTCCGGTCCCCGAGGGCAAACAGGTGAGCTATCTTTATCCTCGCCAACAGCAGCACCACCTTCACACTCAACTTGTTTACGCAAGTCGCTGGAGACAAGCCTTCGAAATAATACAATGGAGCTGGAAAGGCCTTTTCGACGCCAACAGGGCTGATGGTTATGAAAAATCTGCCCCAGTAAAAAATGTAATTGAATAGTCCTGGTGTAAAGGGTGATTTGGTTCTTCTCTGACATTAAAACTAAAATGAAAGCTAGCCAGAAAACTCAAATCCATGTTTTCACCTGCCGTGTCTCGCCTTTAACTTTCTTTTTTCTTGCAATAGTAGCACATATTGCATAGATGAGATAAAGTTATTTCATACATTGGACCAGTTGTTGCTGCAAACAGGGCAATATTCTGCGGGTCACATGGTGGGTCTTTGAAGCCTGAACTCAGTCTTACCTCCTTTTCGTCCTTCGTTGGTTTATCCAAGTCAATGCTCTCAGCTCCGATGTGAGCGATGTGGGCGAGTTTCACAGGAAATGTTAAAACTCTAAATTTACATAAGGTCTGACTCAATAAGATCAATTTAAACACAGTTAAAGAGTTACGTTTAACATATTAAAGTATAAAAAAGGTCTCGCCAGCGTATTCGTTGATCCCAAGGTCCAAGGAGAAACCACCAGAGTTCAGTAGCTTTTATTCCCTATAACAATTACAATTTCTAAACATAGATTTACCGTATTTCCCGGACCATACGCCGCTCCGGATTTTAAAACGCACCAGATTAACATTGCCTAATGAAGAAAAAACAACAGGCTGAATAGACGTATTATGGTATGCTAACATAAGCTCTAGCTCTAGCTGTAGCTCTAGCTTTTAGCCCGTGATTAGCTTGTTTTGTTTACTGTTTACTTGTTTATTGCAGTAACCTCCGCGCTCTCGCTCACTCCTACCTTTCTTTCTGCTGCTCGATTAGCCTGCAGCGCCCTCTAGCGGCATGTGAAAGTATTTTGAATTTTAAAAAAAGGGTGAAAAAAGTCACACATTAGTCGCTCCGGAGTATAAGGCGCACCCCTCGCCAAACTATGAAAAAAAGTGCGACTTATTGTCCGGAAAATACGGTATCTGAACGCTAAAGTCCCTAACAATATACACGGGGCAGTCCCAAGAAAACGGCACCGTCTAACTGCGCTCTTACAAATATATCAGAAAAAATGTGACGTTCACGAAGAGATAGGAGATGAGTGGAACTCGGGCCAAGGTCATCAAGCCTTTCTCTCAGTAGTTTTCCACTAGAAGTGTCTTCCTGTTGCCTTATGTGGAGTTATTTTTCACAGCTCTGGTGAGGGCACCGGACGTCTCCACAGGTTTAAGCAAAAGAATGCAAGAGCAAGAAATGGTGTATTAACCTCTTAACTCCAGCCTGAACCGAGAGCATTTTATCCAGCTCAGCTTTACCCAAATCCTGTAGGCCAGTGTAACACCTCATTTGAAAGCTAAGACCTACAAAACTAAATTGACAATTTTTTTTCCATCACTTCTTTTGTTGGGCAGTCATCTCATTTTTGTCAAAATTTCGTGACTATTTTGTCACTTTTTCGTCAATTTATTTTTATTTTTTTGGGTCCATTTTTTGGTCCATTTTTTTGTCACTTTTTCGTCACATTATTCGCATTTTGATCAAATTCTTATCACTTTTTTGTCCATTTTTTGTCCATTTTTTGTCACTTTTTCGTCACTTTTTCGTCACATTTTTTATTTTTTTTTGGTCCATTTTTTTGTCACATTTTTTCGTCAAATTATTCGCATTTTTTGTCAAATTCTTCTCTCTTTTTTGTCAATTTTTTGTCACTTTTTCGGCCATTGTTTCCTCAATTTTTCATCAACTTTTTCTCACTTTTTTTGTCAAATTTTTATCCATTTCTCATTTTTTTGGTAAATTTTTTGTCACTTTTTCGTCAATTTTTTCTCACTTTTTTCACATTTTCATCCTTGTTTTCGTTTCAGTTTTGTTGCCATTTTCACACCTTTTTTCCAGAAGCTTTTGGATTGGGGTAAAGCTGGAGAAAATGTGCTCGGTTCAGGCGGGAGTTCAGGGGTTAAAGCACATAGATTAAACTCATCAAAAACATTCAATAGCTTTATCGAATTTCCGGTTAATGATACCTGGGACAGTGCGGTGTTGTACAAAACAAACTCCTAGGTTTCTGTTGTTTCTCCGCAGGCGCCCGGAGGCCACGAGCTGCACTGCGACTTCTGGGAGCTGATCGGGCTGGCTCCAGCAGGGGGCGCCGACAACCTCCTGAACGAGGAGTCTGACGTGGACGTGCAGCTGAACAACAGGCACATGCTGATCCGAGGGGAGAACGTGTCCAAGATCCTCCGAGTGAGGTCGACGGTCACCCAGTGCTTCAGGGACCACTTGTTCAGCAGAGGATACTACGAGGTAAACGTGGCTTCACACCTAACGGAATAAATGGATTCACAGTGTGTTATGGTTATAGCCCTAGTTTTTGGGCCCCTTGTCCATAAAACCTAAGAAAATATTGTTCGAATATCCATGTAGTTCATGTTTTTTCACATGTAGCATCATGTTGTTGATTATTTATGTATTTATGGGCTGTTGAACCACTTTACTCCACTCCATGTCTTTGTATCTTTATTTAGTAGAAAACTATATTCACAATTCAGCATTTGTTAAAGTCGTTTTTGAATAATTAGAGAAAGCTTCGATTTTTTCTAAATTGTTTTCCCCCTTAACTGTTTTCAAACATGACCATATATGGGCGATTCCAGAGATGCCGTCTCTATCTATACATTAGGCATATTACTTACCCTGGTACGTCTATTGACCTCATTCCGCCCCGCCCACTTTTGTCTTTTTTGCTTTGTCTCGGCACTTCCGTTGTCCTGTCACTTCCGGTCGAGCGCGAAGCCCATTCATTAAACGGAGAATGAGGGAAAATGTCCGCCGCTAAAATTAGGGTTTTGCAATGTTTACAGTGAACCATCGTGATGGTCGATGATATCATCCATTTCTCATTATAAGCATTTTTAAAGACATTTACATAGCCTGTTTAGAAGCTGCATATTATGTGAGATTGCAGGATAAATGGATCTAAACTAAACATGATCTGAACAGAGTCACGGAACACGACTTTTGCAAAAGAAATGTGTTAAAACTCGTGCGTAAAGTCTGAGAGGAGAACGATTCAGAGCGTCGTCTGCTCCTCAATACCAAGGCTCTCATCACTCTAATACAAATGTAAATCGGAGCTTATTATTTGCATTTGCTCAATGTTAACGTAATGTTTAAGAAACAGTGGGTGAACGGGACAATATGTACAAGTTTGCGTCGTAGCTACGTTTTTGAAGCCGCTCCACGCGCCGCCCGGTCCATGAGCTCGTAACCTCGTACCTCCTGCACCGCCTCTTTCCCCCCTCTCTCGGTCCTTCGTGAAACCCATGCGCGCTCAGCTAGTTTAGTTTAGTTTTTGTACGAAGCAAAGCGAGACCACGCGGTGTTAAAGTGAAGCTTATTAGAGAGAGAGAGAGCCCCGCGCGTCAAATAGAGCAGAGCAGCGTCTTTACTTTGATATTACGGCTAACACATCATGGCTTCTGGCTTCTGACAGGTACTGACACTAGCGCGTATATTAGTTATATTCGTGATTTTATTTGCAGTGCAATCAATCCCACAGAAGACCAGTGCGTGTTTCTGACAGGAGGGGGCGTGGCATCACGATGGTGGCGCTACATCGTGATGTTGCTCATTCATCACGATGGTCGATGACATCGTACATCGGCACAACACTAGCTAAAATCTGATGTTTAGTAGATTAATATGTGTAAAACGTCCAATGTTCATTTGCACCAACATGTCAACACTGCAACGTTTCTCTGCGCGGCCTAAAATCGGCTTTGTTTTCGTGTATAAAACTGATTTTTATCATATTTCTCCAGTCCAATGTTAACTGATAGGAGAAAAGGGGTGGGCACAGTTCATGGCGGCGCCCACGCGAACCTCCGTAATAAGGTGAATTGACTTCTTTCATTCGTCTGTTTTGCGACAGATCACTCCTCCCACGCTGGTGCAGACACAGGTGGAGGGCGGCTCCACCCTCTTCGGCCTGAACTACTTCGGGGAGCAGGCCTACCTGACGCAGTCCTCTCAGTTGTACCTGGAGACCTGCATCCCCGCGCTGGGAGACACCTTCTGCATCGCCCAGTCCTACCGCGCCGAGCAGTCCCGCACGCGCCGCCACCTGTCCGAGTGAGTCACGCAGCAGCAGAAGAAGAAGAAATCAAACGGACATGTGTACTTCATCCATGTGTTGTGTTCAGGTACACCCACATCGAGGCCGAGTGTCCCTTCATCTCGTTCGAGGACCTCCTGCAGCGCCTGGAGGACCTGGTTTGTGACGTGGTGGATCGGGTTCTGCGCTCTCCTGCGGGACAGCTGCTCTACGACATCAACCCTGTACGTTTTCATCTCTCGTTAGTCTTTTGTGTGTGTGATGTTAATCCTGTGTTAGCATTTAGCGTCTCCTCCTCCATGGACCCAAACGAGGGTGAAGCTAGAAGCGACCAAGGTCTTCCACATTTTCTCTATTTAACCCTGTAACTCCCACCTGAACCGAGCACATTTTCTCCAGTTTGGCTTTACCCCAGTCCAAAAGCTTCTGGAAAAAAGCTGTGAAAATAGCAACAAAACTGAGATGAAAACAATGATAAAAATGTGACAAAAAAGACAAAACTTTGACAAAAAAAACGACAAAAATGACAAAAAAATGACAAAAAAATGGTCAATAAAACGACAGAAATGTGACAAAAAAATGACAAAAATGTGACAAAAAAACGACAAAAATGTGACAAAAAAAATGATAAAAAATTGATAAAAAATTAACAAAAATGACCAAAAAATGACAAAAATGTGACCAAAAAAAGGAAAAAAAATTGACAAAAAATTGTCAAAAAAATAAATAAAAAAAGGATAAAAAATGGATAAAAAATGACAAAAATGTGACAAAAAAGACAAAAAAAAGACAAAAATTTGACAAAAAAAAGACAAAAAATGGATAAAAAAATGGATAAAAAATGACAGAAATGTGACACAATGTGACAAAAATTTTACAAAAAAATGACAAAAAAAGGATAAAAAATGGATAAAAAATGACAAAAATGTGACAGAAAAAGACAAAAAAATGACAAAAATTTGACAAAAAAAAGACAAAAAATGGATAAAAAAATGGATAAAAAATGACAGAAATGTGACACAATGTGACAAAAAAATGACAAAAATGTGACAAAAAATGACAAAAATGTGACAAAAAAATGATGGAAAAAAAATCTGATGACGTGAGGAAAAAGATCCTCTCAGTTCAGGCGGGATTTGAGAGGTTAAATACAGTTACATGAGTAGTTACACGATCACAGTATAGTTACACAAAATGAAACATGTCTTCTTTACTGCACGGAAGTCGAAGTGCTCCAAAGGTATTATTACGCCTCACAATATAGTTCCCTTTTTAATCCTCTTAGAAAAAACTCAGGTTTCGGTCCTGTGTGAATGAGACACATAAAAAGCAGATGTCAGGAGATATTTTGTTTTGCTTATCCTGTGCGATAAGGGCTTTAATCGGCGAAAACTCAAACCTGCTGGAACACGACTGTGGCGTTCATTTTGCCGTCTAAAATATTTAGTCGAAGTATATTTTCATCGACTAAAATATGACTGCATAAAAATTAAAAGAAGAAACTAAAATCATCCAAACTTCCAATGACAATTTGAAAGAGCCTCATGTCATTTACAATCGGTGCCAAAGGTGCATCTCTGAGCTTTGTTCATGAGGAGAAGCTCCATGAAGCAAGACTTTGGTTAAATATGATGATAATAAATAAAAAGGTGACTAAATTTGACTGAATCGTGAGTAAAATTAAACATTTTTGTTAAAAGACTGACTAAATGATGATGAAATATAATGTTCACTTTGTCCACTCTGCTGTTGTTTTGCCAGGATTTTAAGCCCCCGAAGCGGCCCTTCAAAAGAATGAACTACACCGAGGCCATCGAGTGGCTCCGAGAACACGACGTCAAAAAGGAAGACGGCTCGTACTATGAGTTTGGAGAGGTGAGACATACCGCACTTTTCGCACCTTTGACTGATTTATTCTTGCGTAGTAAAACTAAAGAAAAGCCAAATCATGCATAGTTAAAGATATGTTGTGCAGTTTGTAGCTACAATATGCTTAAGATTTAGGAGTAAGGACATATTTATTCTATACAATTTCATTCATTATCTGAACCAACAGCTTCAAAACTTCAACAAAATCTCTAAAGATGTATATTTTTTTTCGGTACCTGTAGCACCTTAACTATTTTCTGTATTTCTGTATATATATTATCTATATTTAGGTAAAATTTATCGCATTGTTTTTACTCTGAAGTTTTTCCGTTTTGTTCAATTCTCTTTGCTCCTTGTTTGATGAAATGTTTGCAAATCTACAGAAATTAAAGGGACTATACAGAGTTAAAACAGTTAAAAGTAAGTGTTTGTCCTAATGTGTAGAATGAGCTCTAAAATCCTGCACTGTCGCTCAAAAAAAGGTGTTGCTTCGGGTCTGAAAATTGTCGTCATGCACGAGCTTAATATAGAAGCTGCAGTACACGTAAGACCTGAGGTGGCAGTAGTGAGTATAAAGATGACCACGCTTTTAAATATGCGCCAACTTTTTTTTTCTTTTTGGCGTTTGTGGCATTAAAACATAGTATTCTGGAATTAAAATGGCATTAAAAAGCATTACATTTGACTTGCTTCTGCCTCTGTAAGCCCCGACTCACTCATGCACCACATTCATGAACTTTCCTCCATTTAATTTGTGCGGAATAATCTGACCTTGTGCGGCAAATACAAATATTTGGGACATTTTATCACTGATGATTTGGCAGACGATGATGACGTGCTCCGACAGTGCCGCATGATGTATTACAATTCTTAACGTTTTCATAAATTATCTGTCCTCTTAAGTTAGTCTATTACAGTTTTGTTTCTTTTAGTAAGACAGAGGGTTTAGTTTTACCTGCTTGACTAGTTTCGATCACTTCCTGTGATCTTCCTCAGAAGCGCCCCCTGGTGGTGGAAGGTGCCGTGTCGTAGGCAGCTTACATGGATTTTCCAGTCAGTAGGGTGAGCTTACGCCCCCTACTGACTGGCAGTAAGTAACAAGTACCACCGCTGGATCAGAGAAAGCCATCGAGATCAGGAAACGTGCATCAACATCTATGAACCGGGACGAGGGAGCGTACACCTTATCCCACACCTGGGATGCCGTCCTGGAGAAAGCGCCAGTCAGTAGGGGGCGTAAGCTCTCCCTACTGACTGGAAAATCCATGTAAGCTGCCTACGACACGGCACCTCCACCACCAGGGGGGCGCTTCTGAGGAAGATCACAGGAAGTGATCGAAACTAGTCAAGCAGATGAAACTAAGCCTTCTGTCTTACTAAAAGAAACAAAACTGTAATATTACCATTACTACCATAGTTTACTACAATTCTTGTCAAGAGTTAGATTCAATGAATGTTTTTGTCTTTTTTTTTTTGGGCTCCTTGGGCATCGAAGGCTATATATCTTGGATGAGTAATTTGATCCAGTTCCAACATTTCTAAAACATAAAGAATAATTTGACTGCATGTCCCCCTAAAACGACGGCTTGTGTTTCCGTGATGTTTCCAGGACATCCCAGAGGCTCCCGAGAGGCTGATGACCGACTCCATCAACGAGACCATCCTCTTGTGCCGATTCCCTGCCGAGATCAAGTCCTTCTACATGCAGCGCTGCTCCGACGACCGCCGCCTCACCGAATCGGTACCGTCCCAGGACCAACGGCATCGACACGTGGATCTAAGATGTAATATTTCTGTTACCGGTGTTGTTTAACGGTGGATGTGTCGCCAGGTGGACGTGCTGATGC